>NC_090275.1:34846902-35146902 GCF_040414725.1 Anabrus simplex
ACGAAACTAGAGGTCTCGGGCCACTTCATGGCTTCTAACCGTTCAGACCAATCGTCTTGTCCAGATGCTATCCTAACCATCTGCACGACAAGAACGGGGAACAATCGAAGCATAGTTCCTAAGTACAGAGGTTGGCAACACTGAGCACTACTGTAGAAAATCTTTTCTGAGAAGGCTGCGAGCGAGTAAACAAAGGACAGTCGTTACGCATGTGTGAAAGTGTTGGCCCATGGGCTATACTAATGATTAGGGACCTCAAATATTATTTTTAAAAATAAAAAAATTGCATTTGTGATAAATGCTAATTTTTGAATCTTGTAGTGAACCCAAGCCTATGGTAATTCTAATGTGGAATAAAATCATCTTTACACATAAATAGAAGTGCGACAAAATGCAAATTGTGACCCAAAATACAAAATGAGTATGAATATGCGATTTTGGTGTGGATTGGATTCTGCGAAAATGTAATATTTTACTGGCGAAAACAACATATTTCGGCAAAATCGTCAGAAATATTCAAAATATGATGCATAAATCTTTCGACTGTTCCGATCGATGAAGAAAAGTAGCCAATCGATTGCTGCTTGCTGACTTTAATCAATATTTACAATGAGAATATCAAGGGGAATAAGATCTGTATTGATTATTATCGAAATGTAAATCGAGTGTCACGGAAATAACGAGATAGATGAAGAGTTGTTTTTCTATTGTTCAAAATTGAAACTAGTGAAGAGTACAAAGTCGAGCGATCGTTTAGGTTAAGGGGTGCACGACAAAAGCTGTGCATGAAATGGTTCAGCAATATGCAAATGATGGTTTATATGCCACAGATTCAGCAACAGTGTTTTGCAAGAATTGTAATTGCCGAGTTGGGTGGGAAAAAAAAAAAGATAGCATTGTGAAACATGTTAAATCTGAAAAAACACGTGGGTAAGCGACGCGATAACGAAAGTTCAACCCCTGCTGCTAGTACGTCTCAAAGAAAGCAATCTTCTGTGCTTCTTGTAAACAATGAAAAATTTCCAAAGATAACTTTTCGAAACCCACAGTTGAAGTATTTGCCAGAGCAAATATACCTCTAGAAAAGCTGGAAAGCAAAGAGCTAAGAGCCTGGATTACCGAGTTTTCAAATGAAGAGCTGCCATGTGTGAGAACTCTACGTGAAGTATATTTACCGGGTAAGTTGCGATTTCATTGATCGGGTGCGGTTTGAGTGCGATTTCCATACCGAACTATCTTACCCTACCCAATTGATCCAGTAATTTTAAATTATATTGTTATAATTTGAGGTCTTTCTTTCTTTCTTTCCTTCTTTCTAGAAGTTGCACCTGACCACCAGAAAAGAACAGCAGAGGCTCTAGTGGGGAACAACATCAACATACTCTGTGATGAAACTACAGATAGAATGGGCTGTTGTGTTTTTATCATCATATTCCAAGTCCCAGCTGGATCAAAAAGAGAGCTGCACGTTGTTTCTGTGAACTAGCTTGATGCAGGAAATGCTACAAACTGCTCTCGTGCTGTCTTAGAAGCTCTGCGCAGTTATAGTATACCATAAGATGCAGTTAAAGTGTTTGTTAGTGACAATGCCCCGTACATGACCCGGTGTTACGAATCATTAAGTGTGGTCATAGGGGATCATTTAATGCATGTACAGTGCTGGGCACATAAGATCAGCTTGGATGGCAATAGCTGAGTCGCAGCGATGACAGATTTAAATCATATGGTTGCGATGGTAAAGTAGGCATTTTTGAACACAAGAAAGTGAAAATATAATTACTTACAATTCTTAATATCAAAGTATGGTGCTTCAAAGGAAGCCGACGGAATAGCTGGTTTCAGGCTGTCTTGTATTTGAGTGCTTACTTTACTGATGTTACATTTTTCAAGATGTCTGATATGAAAGACATCAATAACTGTGGTATTAAGCACTTGACTGCTCTGAGTGACCGAGAAGTGAATAGGCTTCACTCCCACATGGTTTTTGTCACAGATCATGCAGCTGGACTTGGTTGACCTCCTTACTGAACTTGAAGGCTCTCGGTATCCTATCTCTCATCTCCTTTACCCCAAACTGCATAACTTTGACGCCAGTTTTACCTTCATTTGTGAGGGGAATTTTTCCGTGGCAACTAATGATGCTTTGACTAAGCTCACTCCTCTACAGCAGGCTGCATGCAGAGACATATTTGTCAAAGCTGCTCATTCTTCACAGTGCAAGCTAGCCACATTAAAAGCTAAAGACCCCAACCATAAGCATTTTGTATCAATTTCTCAAGGTTTGTATCCAAGAAATATAATTTTGAATAATTTTGAATAACAATGATAAATTAGATGAGCTTGAGAAATTGCCTGGAGTAACAGATCTCTCACGAAACAATATCTGGTCTATGAATATTGAATTTTCACGATCACATTGTAATCGAAACCGACTTTCAACTTAGTAGGTCGTGTTACGTACATTTAGTACATGTTGAAGAGATATTAAATACAGAACAAAAATGGCCAACCGGACACCAGTGGAATCCAAACCCACAACTGCGTTGGGAGGTTCTGTACTTAATATCTCTTCAACAGGTACTAAATGTACGTAACACGATCTAATAAGTTGAAAGTCGGTTTCGATATCTGGTCTGGTTACTGTTCTTGGAAACATGCAATTCAAACCCAGATGAAAGAAAGTGAAAAATGTGATGTCATGCTTGCATTAACTGCAGTCCAGACAGAGTTCAGCATATTTGCTAAATACTGTCTTGAGTTGTTGTGGACCCCAACGAACAATGTAGATAGCGAGCGCGTGCTCTCTCAGTACAACACAGTGGTTACAGACAGACAGTGCAATTTTTAAAAAAAGCAATGCCGAAGTACTGACAATGCTTTCGTTTGGACAATGAATTTGTATTGTGTGTGAACCAAGGACAATAATTGCACTTCATAAACTTGGAATCGTTAAAATTAATAATACCTAATTTTTCAGGTCCCTACCAATGATCAATGCTAATACCAAGTATTATCTTGAACACAAACATTTTTACACAGGAATGTTCAATGTTGAATATCTCCTACAGAATTCGAGGAATATAAAAACACCAACATAAATCGCTAATACAAAAGAGAACAAATCTACAGCATCCAAGCATGATTCACCCGCATATTGTTTATTCCACTGTTGGCCACTAAAGAATAGAGCACCAGGATTGTTGGGATTGTTCTTCTTCTGGAACATACCAGACTGACTGACATCTTTTTGGTATTGATGGGTACATAGTTTTCAGGACAGACAACTGAGTAGATAGTTTGATGGGTTGCTCTTATAATCGTAGCTAGAATGTAAGAGAATATAATCCTCTGATGTATTGAGATGCCACGAAAATACCTTAAGAGAACAGAATTTGAACTGGTGAAAGTGAAAGTTGATTATCGATCACCTATTGAAACAGAATTATAACTAACAATTAAATTACAAAGTAAGAAAGACCAACAATGAAACAGAGTATTATTATAAGAGAGTAAATAATTTAATTTACATGGATGCCAACAATTGATTCCAGAAAAGTACTTCAGTCCTGGACTGCAGACCTTTCTGCACTCAACAGAAAAATGAGTGTAGATACATTAGACATGCCGGACTCTGATTCCTTTCTGTGCTCAATGATGCATCTATCTTCAGGGGTTCTGAAAAATAGTCTTAACTAATTTTCATTAAAATGTGAACTTAAGCCCTTTCTGCAATCAACGATTCAAGTGTACTCTTTATGTAATTTAAAGTAATTTCATTTTAAGGTCAATGACTGCAATAAAATTTATTAATAGTCGTATCTCAAAGCCACTGTCCCAACAAATACAAGTCACGTTAATGCCCTGCAAGTCTATAATTCATCAATAACCAAATGAACAATAATAAAAGATCATGGAATTTTGCTGCGAGTGGTCTGTGTCACATCACTGAAAAACGACAATAATAATAAGGCCTTTATAGAACAAGTTCTTCTAGTTACAAACTCCTACAAACTCCATATTAATGACAGTGAATAAGTAATTACACTACATACCACTCACTCACAACCATAGTGAGAAAGCCTGTTAGTGACAACGAAGACGAGACTACATGCAACATCCAGACCAGAAAACACATTTTCTCTGGTCGACTTACTGGAACGCGAAAAAGTGTTACGGAGCAATGTGGAGAAGGAGATGACTGGTGGCAACATCTCACCCTTACTGTAGCAGAAGTCACACACTCGAACCGGAGTCATCCAACCACGTTCTGGAACAGGCATTGCTCTGCTAGAGCATTCTTCGCAGAAACCTTCCCCGCAAGCCCGGCAGTGGTGCTTGGTTGCAGTCGCCATGAACACTTTCTTGCATTTGTGGCAATGCTATGACACAAAGAAACATAAATCAGCTGATGAATAGTAATGGATTCAATGGATTCACTGAATTCACATGCCTTCAATAGTAATCGTTCTTTCATTTTAGTATTGGTATTACAGCAGGCAATGACAAATGTTTTTAAATCTAGGAGCCAGCACTCAACCTAGGAGCCAGGTAATTTTTCTGGTACTCACATTGTTAATATGATGGTGTTTAGCCTTCTGAAAAATAAAATATGGTAGTAATAGCGACAGGTATTGTAATTTTTAGGTTTTATTCTCTACCTACAACAGATTACCACAAAATGTAAAGACAGCAGGGCACTGAACTAAATAAGACATGCCACTTCTTCCTCCCCTTTTCCCACACCTGTGGGGTTGCGGGTGTAAACTGTGTCGCACATCTAGATTTGGCCCTGTTTTATGGCTGGATGCCCTTTCTTACGCTGACCCTATACGGAGGGATGTAATCACTATCATGTGTTTCTGTAGTTGTTGGTAGTGTAGCATGTTGTCTGAATACAAAGAGGAACACCTTGGGACAAGCACAAACACCCAGTTCCCGAGCCAGAAGAATTAATCAGACGCCATTAAAATCCCCGACCTGGCTGGGAATCGAACCCGGGGCTCTCTCAAAAGAAAGCCTCAACGCTGACCATTCAGCCAAGGAGAAATAAGACATACCCCTATGTATACAAATGTATGGAACTAGCCAATTGTTGCAAACTTACATTTTGATACTGTTCTAAGAAACTTGTAAATTACAAAATGTAAATAGCAAAGTGAATACTATCGTCAACAACACCAAACTGCACAAGTCCTTTGTATATATTAGTCTGTCATGCTAAAGGATTAATAACTTAAAATTAAAACAAATATGATTCAAGGAACAAGCTTTACAAGACATCCTTATTTTGCCATTTCTTGTTTACTGGATGGAGTCTGTTTACAATATTTGCACAGTGCGAGACTCATATTGTCTTATAACCATTCAAAATAATGTAACCAATCTTTGTTGAATTTCCTCTTAACAGAAAAAGATCTTCATGTTTTCTTTTTTCTGAACAAGAAAGTGAACTGTTTCATTGGTTTTTGGAGATGCTCGAGTTTGCTCGGGGTATACGGTCCGGTCATCACTTCTTAATTGTTAACTCCTTGAGTGCAAACATTACTTATATGACCACTCAGAAATGTTGTTTTAATTTTATTTATTTTTAAAATTTCTTTCCTGTAGCACCGACGATGATCAGTGACGATAAGACAGGAAAGGGCTAAGAGCGGGAAGAAATTGACCATGGCCTTAATTAAGGTATAGCCCCACCATTTGCCTGTTATGAAAGGGGAAATGGAAAACCAAGATCAGGGCTGTCGACAGTGGGGTTCAAACCCACTATCTCCTATATGCAAGCTGAAGCTGACAGCTCCGTGACCCAACCAGGTGCAGGCACTGACTGTTTATAGTGAGAAGTGTCAGCGTTGATATAATTAATGCTTCATTTAACTTGACATAGTTCTTTCTATAATCACTAGATGGCACTAATAGTAAGGTTTCCCAAAAGAGGAACCTTGATCACATACAAGCATCTTGAAGTTTGTTTTGAAATAGTATAGTTTCTTTCAACAAAGCGGCAGTTGAGTAACAGCATGGCGTCATCCAACTTTATTGCCAGTTTGAAGAACAAACAAGCGCAGTTTGATGTAAAGCAGGAAAATAGTTATTTCAATGTTTCTCATGCAATAAATTGTAATCTCGAGTCACATATCTTCCCAACAGGCAAATAAGGTTGTGATGGGTTTGCTCATATTATAAAACCAAGAAATGGACTGCTACTGTATGTGATGCCAAGAAGTAGTGCACTCAGAAAGTATGTCATGACATAAATATGAATTTTGAAAGATTTAGTACAGTAAACTATCAAGCTCTATTTAAAATTTTAAGACACCTTGGACTACAACCCAAATTAATAAACATGATAAAACTAACTCTTACTAACACCAAATCAAACGCGAAGTTTAGGGGTGAAATATCAGTCATTTGAAATTAAAACTGGATTATGGCAGGGAGATGGGCTCTCACCACTATTATTTAATTGTGCTCTAGATATGGTAATGAGGGAATGGTTTAGGAAATTTCCTCCAAAAATAAAGATTGGCTGAAAAATCAAAACAAACCGCCTGGGTTTTGCCAACGATTTAGCATTACCAGCAGTTGACATAAAAGAAGCAAAAATCCCAGACAACAGAACTTCAAAATATTGCAAATAAAATTGACCTCAAATTATAGTTTGAAAAAACAGAAATTATGCCCAAAAAACCAATACAACTAAAGGAAGTTACCATAAATGGTAATAAAATCAAAATTGTAACTTAATTTAAATATCTTGGAGAATTACAAGTTATAAATCTCATTTTACAACCGTATTGGAGTTCAGAGTAATAAATTATTATATTTAAAAAACCACCTTTCCAATACACAAAATCCTTATAATTAGGATGAAACCATTTTAATTACAAATTGGACATGTTTCACTCAATCTTAGTGAGCATCATCAGCAATAGGTAACATAAATCATTGGTGGGTCAGGGCCCTGATCCTGTCGTATATCACAAAAGAATGTCTAATATACATTGATAAAAATATATGAATTTAACACTTTAAAAATAATCAATAAGATTATTTGTGTCTATTAAAACAAAAATTGATCATTAAAACTGTTTAAAATGTAAAAATGGAATGGATGGCTTGAAATGTTAAAAATAATATATAGTAATTAGATGTTCTTAAAAATCGTTGTCCAATATATCTACGCTCGATTGTATTAGACTGTTTATGATAAAATCAGTTTTTCATATCAGGGTGAGCTCTTATTATAAACTATGTTGCTGTTTAAGAATAAACATGATGATAAACGTTAAAAATCACATATGATGGTTGAAAAACTAAGTTCACTGGTGATAAAACATCGTCCAGATCGGCGTAAATTAGCCTTTATGGGATTCCTTGCGTTGTGTTTCAGTTATCATTTGTGCAGTAGTGTGTTGACGTTGTTCTCCTAACGGAGAATTACTGATCTACTATGTGAAATTTAAAACGGATGTATCCTGTAAAAGAAGAAAAAGGGGAAATAATATGAGTGTCAGCTATTGGAAATTTAAAGACTGTAGCACTGTAAGGAGATAACAGAACATGCTTACCCGTGTGTGAACTGGTCCCTTGGTTGTTTACTGAGGTTTGATGGTAACTGACTTACTGCTGCGTGTGTTGTATGAATGCGGTCGTGGAGACGGGGAAGGTAGTGGTGAGGGGAAGGGATATCGTAATCTATAATCTTCATTTCCGTATTGACGAATTGCACAATTAAAAATAGGAGAGGATTTCCACCAATCAATACTCATCCACTGCATATATTAAACTACAGGACCGGTTTCGACCTCATATACAAGGTCATCTTCAGCTGAACCATACATACATATTTATATAATGAAGCTTTGATTAAGATTGTGTTGTTAAAGGAATGCTATATGATGATGATGTACATTTAGTCACATATAAATGGGGCACGTCTTAGCGTGAACTGGCGTATATGTCATTCTGTACAATATTGCAACTGTATGTCTAAAATATTATGTTGAAGGTCTTAAAATTAGTTTATAAAATATGTCTTTACTTAAACTAACTTATATATATATATATGTACAAGATAAATACAATATATAAAAACAATTCATGCATATGAACATTCGTTCTTGCTTGTTGGTCAATACATCGACTAATTTGAGGGGAAGGGAGGCGGGACATTGCGCGAGTTGTCGGCCAATGGGGAGGATGCAACGGTAGGAAGCGTTGTGGGTGTGGCTACTGTTGCTGCTGTTGCTACGGGAGGATTGAAAGCATGTTTATAATGGAAAACCTTCATGAAATTATTAGCATTAATTCCAAATTTAGCAATTAGTTTGGGGATTTGCTCAATTATGCGGCTGTTAATGTCCGAGACTTCATCTAAATTACTATTTTTATTAAAGTATTGGTCCAGCCAGAGCTTTACCAAAAATACATAAACAAGGGATTCTCAAACTTGAATTTTCGTGCTTTTTCGCTCCCCTCCTAGCCATTGGTGGTGATGGTGACTCTACACAGAGAGACCGTCAGTTCTTAATTTTCAACACAGTGATTTCATCCTGTTTTTTAGTTGTATCAAAGTGCAAAAATTTTTAGACTAAGAGGTCTGCAACCTCGCTATAAGCACTTATTGTTCGTTTCCGTCTGTATTATTTGGTTTCATTCCCTACTTCTTAGGTTTAAAACACTTTTTAGATTAAATTATGTATAATATTAATTTTTTTTCATTGAATTTGTCTCAACGAGTTATTTATTGCTCCATCTAACGATAGAAATGTTGTGTATTGTATTTCTTTTTAATTCCCTCATGTCTCTTTTGTTTTCATTTGTTCCTTCATTATGTTTTTAGCACATTTTTAGCTTGTATTATGTAAATACTTTAACCCCTCCTTATTTCACTGAAGACGGCTCAAACGAGTCGAAACATGTTTGAATTATATTACTCCATCTAATGATGGAATTATTCTATGTACTGAATAGGAGGACATATTAAATTTTTTCCTCTGTAAAGTGAAAACCATCAATATGGAATAATTCTAATATCTTGTAAACTGTGACCTGGCGCCTGGAAATTTTGCGCCCTGATATACAATATTCACATGGTTTACTAAATAAGTAAACAACAGTTATATCTAATAACAGCAGGTACCTTTATTTCATTATTTGGCCTCCAATACTTAGGAGCAATCTGGTCTGCAACCCACGAAGATAGCATGCGGGTCGGCGGGGAACCGACGCTAACAACAGCCTCAGAGATATATGATACTCCATCGAGCACTTTCTGAGCAGCATTCTGGGTAGCTAGAAGTGCCGAATTACTCTGGAAACAAAAAGCATTAGGTGAACAACGTTTCAATTTTGAAATAATAGTAGTTTTACAATAAATAAGTATTCAATGGTTACCAAAGAAGATCAGTCTCCTTGGCTGAATGGTCAGGGTAGTGGCCTTCGGTTCAGAAGGCCCAAGGTTCAATTCTTGGCTGGGTCTGGGGTTTAATCGTAAGTGATGAATTCCCTTGGCCTGGGGGCTGGGTGTTTGTGCTGTCCCCAATATCCCTGCTACTCATACACTGCACATAACACTACTCCACCAAAACACGCAGTTTCCTATACATGGCAGATGCCCCCCACCGTTGTTGGAGGGTCTGCTTTACAAGGGACTAGCAACAGCCATACAGTATTATTATTATTATTATTATTATTATTTATATATACTGCTACAGGACATTTAAACAATATGGATCAGGATATACTCCACCTTCACTCATGATGACAAGCAGACAAGGACAACTAGCACACAATAATCAGGAGAATGCCAAAATTCTAGCTGATCACTTCAAAGAATTACTAAATGCTGAAGACCCAAAAGAATACCTAGAATTTTCACCTGATCCAAAAAAATAAAACACGCTTAGACAAGGTTATTCCACAAGATTTCCATGAGGTATTTCAAGCAATTAATTGGCTCAAGAATTATAAAGCTGCAGGAGAAAATCAAGTGGTTGCAGAGCTGTGGAAGAATGCAAATAACCAAACACTTCAGAACCTACACAAACATATCATAGACATATGGAACTCTGAAAAACTGCCTGCAGAATGGAATACAGCTATAATTCATTCAATACACAAAAAGGGCGATAGACTGGATCCAAATAATTACTGAGGGATCTCTCTACTTGATATCACATATAAGATCCTGTCTAGAATTATCCTAACGAGAATTCAAGAACAGCTCGACCAAGAACTTGGAGAGTATCAGGGGGGATTTCGACCTGGAAGAAGTTGTCCTGACCAAATCATTAGTCTTAAGTGGATTATGAACCATCAAAGAATGAAAAAAAAAAGCTAGTTATCACTTTTGTTGACTTCAAGAAAGCATACGACAGTATTCATCGTGAGTCATTACTTAAAATCCTTACAGAATTTGGGTTACACCAGAAACTCGTTAACCTCATTGGTGTTACCCTCAAGAACACTACAGCAAAAGTTAAATTCCGAGGAGAGTTGTCTGAATCATTTGAAATCAGGACTGGACTTCGACAAGGGGATGGTCTCTCACCAATACTGTTTAACTGTGCATTGGAGAAAGTCATGCAAGAATGGTCTAAGAAATGTCAGCCAAACATCAAGATTGGCAAAAATATCAAAGTCAATTGTCTAGCATATGCAGATGACCTTGCGCTACTTGCAAGTAGTGTGGAAGAGGCTAAACTCCAAATTGAAGAATTAGAACAAATAGCAGCAAAAATTGAATTACAAATCTCCTTTGAAATGACAGAAATGATGCCATCCTTCAAAGTGGAAACATCACCTATCACACTGACCAATAACAAACAAATTAAGATTGTTAATAAATTTACATATCTTGGAGAGATTATAACTTGGAACTTAAAAGAGAAAATATCAGTTGAAAATACAATTACCAAATTAAAACAAGCATAACACATTACTTGGCCAACCTACAAGAAGAAATCTCTCTCCGATAAATGCAAAATTTAAACACTACAACTCCGTTATTAAGCCTGAAACAACCTATGCTAGTGAAACCTTATTCAATTTGAATGTGAAATCAACTACAGATAAATTATAGAAAATAGACAGACGAATCATTAGAACAATTCTGAACAAAAACTCCAAGTAGATGGACAATGGCGATTACTACCCAATGAAATTGTATACCAGGAGACTGAGTCTATAATAGATACAATGCGGAAAAGAAGAGTTGCTTTTTTCTGTCACATATCACGACTACCAGAGACTAGGATACTCAAACATTTATTCAACTACTTTTCGAAAAGTAAAACTAAAAATCACTGGTTCAAAGAAGTCCAAGAAGATTTAAATGAATTAGACTTGAGATTTCAACAAATTGAAAACAGAGAAGAGGATCCTGAGAAATAACGACGTAAGACTTCAACTGAAGACCTATACACGCAAACAGTACAACATAACTGACAAAGAACGGGCAGCCAGGTCAGAGAGAATGAAACATTTCTGGGAACAAAAGAAGAAAAATCAACCAAATTTGTAACCAATATTCATAAGACTTGACTGTATATAGATTGATTTCAGTGCTCCAATGTGGGCATAAAATAAATTTTAAAAATTACTGCTACCAAAGATGATTATGATGTCATCGGCCCTGCTACTAAAGAAGAGAAACTCAAGTTCAACCGAAGTTTTACATGACTTCAAATTAATTAATGAGGTATGAAGCTCCACAGATCTGATTTGGAGAAAAATGAATGCCAGACTAAATGACTCAGGTTGTAGTGTGCTGGCCTTCTGGCCCAAGCAACTGGGTTCGATCCCTGGTATCTGAAAGTGCTCAATTATGCCAGCCTTGTGTAACAGGATGTAAAAGAACATCAGCAGAACAAAATTCAAGCACCCTGCTCTTTACAAAAACCACAAAAATAGATACCATGATGTAAAAATATGATTACATTTTGAAATAATCATGAAACTTGATACTTCAAAGACATAACTTTGATACAAGAACAATATTCAATTTTCTTTAGCTGCATAATCTAATAATCTCCTTACTAATTAAGTAATCAGTAAATTCTCCATACAATTACAGTAGAAGCCCGCTATAGCGAGTACGGCATACAACGAGAACTATGTTATAGCGACGGCTTTTTTCTGTCCCTTCAAAATTCCTATATTAAACTGTGTATCGTCCTTCGGTTGCAGTGAGAACCCTATCACTGGCGCATCCGTTATTACGGGCGATTAAGCGCGCGCGATTTTTCCGTTACCGATATTTATGCACCCCAGCGATGATATTGCATGCGATCGATTACCTTCGGCATCGTTTCCTCGCTATGTGCACTAGCGATTTCTCTCGTCGACATTCGAAGGCGATGTCCGAGCCGATCAGTAATATCCGTCGACAGCTGTTCCGTAAAGAAAATTCAAAATGAAAGAGAACATATTTTCATAATAAATGCGTAAATAACGTGTCCGATAACGGTTGTTAACTCGTTAAAAATTAAGGCTGACCAAATGACGCTTAATTTGGAGGCTAAATACTGCAATTAAGTAAGAATGGGATACACCTCGAGATATGGCAGAGTGCTTGATTGATTTCAGAGGTTAGTTCATATTTTGTCGCGTCTGGTTAAATTACGGAAAGGCTATTATGAAAATTTATAGCGAGAAAGGTATAATTTCTCTACTGGCGCTTTAAGTGTTTTTTCATCGTACGTATAGTACAGTTAAGTTAGGATTTGTGACGCTTTTTGAATAAGAAAACTGAAACATTTGCAACAAAATGCGATCGATCATCTTCGGTACGGTACCGGTATAGTTTTCTCACTTTGTGCATTTGCGAGCTCTCTCGTTGACATTCAAAGGCGATGTTGGAGTTGATTAGTAATACCCATCGACTGCTGTTCTCTAAAGAAAATTCGAAATGAAAGAGGATAACACGTTTTCGTAATAAATGCGTAAATAACGTGGCGGATAGCAGTTGTTAACTCGTTAAAAATAAAGACTGAAGTAAACGATATCTTAATTTTAATGTTATATACGGAAATGACGTAAGAATGTGATACACCTCAAGATATGGCAGAGTAGATAACTGATTTCAGAGGATATTTCATATCTTCTCGCATCTAGTTACGGCTATTTACATGTAAATTTTTCGCTAGGAGGTTATTTCTCTACATGTGTTTCAAATATGTTTTCATGATAGGCTACATATACGCTTAGGTTAGGTGACGCTGTTTGAAGAAGAAAGCTGAGGTGTATGCCACAGAAATCTCTGGAGTGATACCGTATTTCTCCGAATCCAAGACTTTTTTTTCTCAGAATCTCATGCGAAAACTCAAGGGTTATTGCATTAGCGGCCTAACAGTAAGTTAATGGATACCACTGGCAACTACTGCAGTAACCACACTGCTTCTTATCACACGCGCTCAGAACTTGTTGACAATAAACGACCACCTCTTTATTACACATCGCTAGCCGCGACAACCGGTTGTACAGTGCCTGTGTGTTTCTCAAATCTGCAGAATGGCATCAAAACATGCAACCCTTCGAATTCTTAGAAAAGCCATGGCTACTCAGTGGCAGAGTCAAAACGCGTCTATTGTACTTGACGCTTAGTAAAATTAAGGTTTATAGACAGCAGGAATATTTTCGTGATGGATAGTCGTATTGTGAAGATACGTGGAAAAGGTATTGCCGGCAAATTTTCAACGGGTTCTAGTCGATATTATGATGCTAATTTTAAGTTAATGTTTATTAAATACTGGGAATATGTAGAATAATTGTGCAGCCGCAAGAAAATACAACATAGGCCTAACTAAAGCCAATATTTGGCATTAGCGTGAAGACAAAGAGCTAAAAAATGTGCACTGTACAAAAAATGCATTCAGTGGTCCGCAACAAGGACTCTTTATACAGAAGTCCAAGATGAAATTGTAAGGTATGTGCACGAAAAACGCAAGGGCGGAATGGCCATACCGTGGCGCAATAAACTCGTTCGTTGACTTTCAATGTTAATGATTAGGCCTATACATCGCTAGCCGCTGAATTTGGCCGAACCCGACAAGCGAGACGTGCGTGTAGCGGTAGCCGGTTATATCTGACGCTGCGTAAAAGTAACAGTTTTATAGACAGCGAGAATAATTTCCTGATGGATCGTTGTATTGTAGAGACGCATGGAATAGGTATTGCCGGAAAATTTTCAACGAGTTCTCTTTGGTATTATGATGCCAATGTTAAGTTAATGGTCCTTAAACCCGTGAAATAAAGAATAATTGTAGCCAAAAAAAAAAAAAAAAAAAAAGATATGGCGTGACGAAAGTCAATGTTCGGCATCTAAAAATGCGTAGGCCTACTGTACAACAAGGCATTCATATGATTTTACAAACTTCTTTTTTGAGCCTGATTTAAATTTTTGAAGAAAAAAGTGGGATTCATCTTGAATTCGGAGAAATACGGTACTATAGTTTTTCAGACTGAAATTAAATATACACTTTCACGTAGTACCGTATCTGATTACGAAAAATAACAAACAAGTATGCCATAGTGTGGATATCATCTGCGGAAACGCAAGTTTTGAACAAAATGATTGCCATTTCATACCGATTTTAAAGTGCATGAAGGGTTTTCCGACTTTTATACAAAAATCGGATATAACGACAATCCGTTATAGCGAGTAAATTTTTCGCTCTTATGAATTCTCGCTATAACGGACTTCTACTGTACTTCTTAAGGAAAGCAAACAGAAAAGCCATGCAAGCCCTAGGAGGAGAGGAATGTAAAGGCTTTTACTATCTGCAATCTTGAGGCTAAGTGAGTTTGAGTGGCTAGCTCTTTGCCCAGCCACCTTCTGCCGCCAAGGAACTAACTAGGTAGTCATTTTTGGTGAAGGCTGAATGAATCTCACTGTGGGCCCCACCAGAAGTGGAAATTTTTGTTCCATAATATTTTACTTTCTGATCAACGTCCTTTCAGATGAACAGAGTATGCCTTTACCACCTTGGCTAGGGAGTCCCTAAAATTACTTCATAAACAAGAGTAATATGTTAACTTATTTTCTAGTAATATTCAAATAATGATATAAAAAACACACTGGTCTTAATAGCATGTTGCATGGATACTCAAAATCTATTTGAAAGCTTTCTGATCAAACACAGTGAAGAATGAAGAGGAGGGAAGAGGTTAAAAGGTAAAATGGAACTGAACTATATTTCCCAACTTAAGTTCATATGACAAAAGGGAAATTACAATGACGATTAATGAGTGAGCATTATGTATGCAGCAACACAGTACAATTCCTGTATGTAGTAACCACTTCCTAGAAGAAAACTAACATTCTTTTCTCACAACAGGGTAGGGTCACAGATGTGATGTGCATCACACATGTGGGCCTGGTCCAGCCTAACAGCTGGACATCCTTCCTGATGCCAACCCAATAAGAAGGGATGTAGTCACTAATGCACTGGTGGTTTATAGTGTGAATGAAGAGGTGTGTATTAAGATTAACAAGTGCACCTGATGCCCAAACCAGAGGAATTAACCAGACACTGCTGAAATCCCCAGCCCAGCCAGCCATTAAACCTGGAACCCTCTGAACTAGAGACCTTAATGATGACTATTCAACAAAAAACCCAGACAAGATTAGCACTGATTACCCTCTATAAAATTGGTAGCCATCAGTGTCGTATTTTTAATATGGATAAGAAAATCTGTATTTCTTCAATATCACAGTTTTCTATACATGAAAAACCACTGCACTGACTGCAGACACACTTGAAGTATACAGAGAGTGAGTTGGTGAATCAACATTCAACTGCTTGGAGGTTTTCAGCAAACAAAGCCAAAGATTTCAGCTACAAACCAGCATTCTTGATAATATTTACATAGGTCCATTATTATGTACCATGAACCATATACACTAACTGCCAGAACCTTTTAAAAGTCATGCTATAATTTTTTTTTGAAATTTGAACATTTTTAAGGGAATCAGTTGCTTTTTCAGAAAGGAAAGTCATCTACTGCAGATTACCAACCCCAGGCCAAACGTGTTGAATCTCCGTCCGTACTGCAGAGTCTTCTGGATTCTTGTTCCCATACCAGTACTGGCGGCTGCGGTAGATCTCTCCACAGTTGGGGCACTCTATTACATACCTACAAATGCAACATAAAGTATTCAGTGAACTGCTTTATGCCAGATACTTGAAAACAGAGTAAAGCAAAAACATACTCACCCTGACCATGCGTACTTTGCCAGCCCAAACCACGATGTGTCCGCTGTAGACGTAAGCTTCGGGTGAACTATCACTTCCTTGCCGTTACTGTGACATAATTTGCAGATGTACATGCAGTTCTCAAACTGATGCTGGTATCTGCAGAAAACAAGATATACACTCATGAGCAACTGAATTAGACATAGCTGACATTTTGACAAAATGGTGTTGTGTTCACCCGGTACATGTAACAGGATAGTGTAGGAAAAGAATGCAACACTGTCAGACCTTGTACTGGCCAGGTGAGAAACAGATGACCACAGGATGGGCAAGACACGAGATCAACACATGCCTGATTACTCCAGGTGCATGCATAAGTCTTTTCTAGTTTCACTAAGAGATGGTGCCAGCAAACAGTACGCAGCGTATGAATTTGACACGTACGTCAGTTTGTTCATCTGACATTAACCTACCAAAACACACAAGCTGAGTCCGCCAAGCACTAGTGTCTGTGTGGTAATGTGCCTGAAAAAGAACATTTGCACGCATTGCTTTTCTTATTTAATCAAAAGAAAAAAGGCTGTGGAAAGTCATCGTTTGCTGGTAGAAATATATGGTGAACACGCTCCGTCTATTAGAACATGTGAGACATGTTTTAGACAATTTAAACATGGTGATTTCAATGTGAAAGACAGTGCGTGCTCTGGTAGCGGTATTGTGTATTATGAACTCTTGAAATCCGGCGAAACCGTTAATCCACAATGCTATCGCCAACAAATCATTCATTTAAATCACGCATTGATCAAAAGACGACCGGAATGGGCCAGAAGACATGGCAAAATGATTTTGTTACACAACAATGCGCCGTCTCACACAGCAAAACCAGCAAAAGACACTTTGAAAACACTTGGATGGGACATCCTTCCACACCCGCTGTACTTCCCCGACCTGGCATCATCTATCACCTCTTCACATCAATTGGGCACGTACTCGCAGAGCAGCACTTCAGCAATTTAGAGGAAGTTGGAAAATGAGTCGGCGAATGGTCTGCTGCAGAAGACAAGCAGTTTTTCTGGTATGGTATTCATAACTTAGCTGAAAGATGGGCGATGTGTGTAGAAGCCGATTGTCAATATTTTGAATAAACAAAAAATGAATTTTGCTTGAAAATTGTGTGTTTTCTTTACCACAAAAACCTGAAAAAACTTATGTATACACCTGGTAGATTATCATTGCCAGGCGTATGAGTCATTCCATCTCCTAAGTCATGGAGGCACTTGGCCTGCCACGGGCTACTATGTCGTGTTCCACGGGTATGTAGATACAGGAAATTAAACCACCACCAGAGTCACCTGCTGTGGAGTACAACGTGTTGATGACGAAGCTAACTCGGATAGTAAGAGATAATAGACAGATCCAGAGTGCAGCAAATCGCTAATGAATTCAATGCTGGACAACAAGGAAGTATGAGCAACTATACCATACAGAACAATCTCCTCGCAAGAGGGTACAGGAGTCACAATTCCACAGAAGTACCTCTGCTCACCGCATGGCAGGGTATGAGTGCATCATCAAGCACAAGATGAGGGGTCCTCGTTTTCCACAATCAAGACCACATCGTTCCAATCAAACTTAAAAGAGTCTCCTCCTCCATACAACCATATATTCTAACACTCAATATCATATGTTTATTCACCAAATTATTGTAAGCATTTATATACAAGCAACAACATAACTTATTTTCAAGCGTAGCCCCCTATAATAACGGAAACAAGAAGATAAGGTCTTGCAGTGTTTATGTGGGGTTCTAATTATATGTTTTTCAACATGTCTCAAAGAGACTTCCTTAAGTAGTGTTTTAACAATTTTTTTATTATTCATACTCATTTAATGTTGCCATACTTGTTATCTACGAAACCTTTCAAGTGGTGACGTCTCCATTGTTGGAAGAAATGATCAAGTTTTTTCCTCGTACGGTGCGTGTTAAGTACGATCCAGCAACACTAGCTTGACTGAGCTTTCCACTCCTAGTATTATAACAGCCCGACGTACTTAACACCCACCGTACGAGGAAAAAACTCTATAATTTCTTCCAACAAATGTTTCAACGGGGTTAATAACACCCACTTGACCGTCTTTTGGATCCAATTGATTACCGCACCAACATAATTACTGATATCAGCTAGCTTTGACACAACATTTTATCATTCACAACGTTTCCACAAGAAGCCCCATTTTCTTTTCTACGACTTTCAGATATATCAACCGTACATATTTTAACATATTTGATACATTCACACTTCTGTTTTAAATAACTGACAGTGATTTTACTATCTTGAACTCATGCTATGGGAATGGAACAAACAACCCCCTTGGACGATTGTGCTTACACTCAAGGCCGTTAGTCTTAATGATGTATAAGAAGAGGATCCATTTTGGTTTTAAACGCTCAAATATTCATGATTAACCATGTTTTAATCTTCAGAAAATTCACAGTACAGTAGAACCTCGATAATTCGAAATCAGTTAATTCAAAATCCCACCTAATTCGAAGAAGCTCTCGTTCCCGGAAACATGAGGTACAGTTTTGCATGTTATTTAAATTGTTTAATTCGAAATACGGATAATTCGTAATTCAAAGTACAATGTCTGCCCCATTACCGAAATTCAGACTTTTAATTCGAAACTGCCTTTACATTTTAAAACAATAGTATGTTACAGAGTAATTTCTACTCGAAATTTATCTGCTCCGCGTCATAATAGAATGCGCGTTCGGGAACGTGGAAGGGTAGCTTTCCGCACTTACACTCACTTCGTTGGGTGTACAGTGCGCTTCACGATTGCTAAATTGAATGAAATCTGAATTCTTTTGTATTCGACCTTTTAAGGAACGCTGTAATATCACGCAACAGGCAGTGTGCGGAAAAACAGAATCCGCGAACACTGGCGATGCCGACAGTTGACAAGCGTAGCTCAGAGAATAAATTCGTAGGCACCGAACAATATTGTCATTGCCGGTGAAACTGCATTGCTTTATTTTAATGCAAGCCCAAACGGTCTTATGGTTTTAAATGGGTCACAGTAGTACGTTGCAATGCACATGGGATGGAAGCGAGAAACTTTATCCCCTCGTCATAGGAAAGTTCGATAAACCAGAATGTTTTAAAGGCATCTGGCACTTTCCATGCCAGTACAAAGCATATAAAAAAGCAAACAGTACATAAATCCAAAAAATAATGCATTTGCACAGGGGGACCGGCACATAATTTATCCTCGTCTTTGAATTGTGTGATTTTTTTTTCTTTCATTGCGTGAGGTTATGTGTGTCAGCGATTTATCCAAGTGCATTATTTGAACATTGTAAATGCACCTTGTTGGATACATTTTGGAAATAGTATTTTCCATGGCATCTGAAAGATTTAAACTGTGAATTGAGGTGATTGCATGTATTAATGAGTCTTAGAATACTTTGTGACACGGCAAGTGTTTACATTTCTGAAGTACGAGAGAAGTACCATGGCGGGAAATCGTACAAGGATAGAGTCATAGAAAAGTTCGATTTTAAGGGCATCGGGTACTTCCTTTGTAAATACAAGGCATCTAAAATGCATAAAGTATAGTAATCCAATTAATAAAGCACTTGCACATGGGAGCCAGTATAGATTTCTCCTCGTCTTTTTTTTCTTTCTTTCGTTGCGTGAGGTTATGTTTGCCAGTGAGATATCCGAGTGCATTACTTGAATACTGTAAATGCACTTTCTTGGATACATTTTGGGAATAGTTCTTTTTTCATGGCATTTGAAGGGTATAAACTGTGAATCAAGGTTAACTGCATGCAGTAACGGGCCATAGAAAATTTTGTAACGCGGCAAGGGTTGGTACTTCTAAATTGCGAATTGGCGGTTAATTCGAAATCACGTAATTCGAAGTCCGATTTTTGAGTCCCAACGACTTCGAATCAACGAGGTTTTCCTGTATTTTTAAAATACTTTCTGTGCAATATCGTTATTTTAGACGTTATAGTAGCCTATAATATTTTATGAAATCATTGTCCAACATTTTACTGTATAGTTTATAAGATTAGAAAGATTCCATATCCATTAATTTTTAAGATCAATATAGGCTGATGATGCCCGTAAAAAAAGGGTGAAACATGTACCTATGACTTTTATGTGTTATGTATAAATTTTAAATTTTAATTAGTGGATTATATTGTATTGTATTGAACAGGTGGATCTATAAATATAATAATAATATTTTTAACTTCAATACGGAACCAAAATGAGAATAGTTAGACGGTATGTTCCGAGCTGTCAGCGGAGAGATGGCGTGGAATGACATTAGTAGACGAATAAGTTTGAGTGGCGTCTTTAAAAGTAGGAAAGATCACAATACATATTGTTCCAGAGTATCTGTGAAACGCAGAGGTGAAAGAAGGTGCCGGGGTGAATGGGTCTAACTACAATGTCAAGAATTGAATTTAAAACTTAAACTGAAGGTTATATTTTCAAAAACTTCAAACTTAACAATTTTACAGGTACAAGTAGCAATCATTAAACAAGATGGGGGAAAAATCCAAGATTCAGAATCTTAACACTTTATGCCCCTAGCTTTACATTTCCTGAGCTATAAGCCTCAATTTACAAAAGAGCACAAATTTATACAAGGGCAGAAATCCCCCTAATTCATGGAGCACTTGCTCCCTAAATACAATATCAAGCCTCCCAGAGGCACTCACAAATCTTACAAAACCCTAGAAAAAGAGCAAACAGGCTCTCAGTTTTCCAAGCCTACTCGAGGCAATCTTACATCATCATTTCCCAGATGGAACTTATTTTTATGGGGGTATTAAATACCCAACCTACTGGTCCTTCGTGGGATAAGAATAGGTTAAGTAAATGGCCCGAAACACAAACAGAATGGAGGCGTATACTTGCACTCCTAGAAATGAACACTAAAATAACCTAAGGGGCCCTAGGCCGATGAAACAGGGGCTATTCCCAAACTACTGAGGTGACTCGAATAGAAATGACTTTACCACATTACAGAATGAAAAACAGTTATAAAAACGTAGTCACCTCAAACCAAGATGCAGGGGAGCTCGAGAGAGTAATTCACTCTCTATCCCCGATTTACAGTCAAAGATTCTATGAACCTTTTTACATTACCCGCAGAAAGTTACATTTTTAGAAAAGAGGTTACATAGCTAACGATTCGGACCTTTCCCTTGGGTTAAACTGCGGAGGTAGCTACAACAAGAAAGATGTTATGTGGCCATTACCTTGTTGATGTACTGATGATCGATGAAAGAGGCTGCCCGCCTCCTGCTTTGACACACACACTCAGTAAGATGACGATCAATTGGCCGTGAAACATGAAAATCCGCAGTTTCTAAACCCTCGGGGAAAGTTCAAGACCATTCAAGATTAAACTAGCCACACCCTCTCACGTTTATTGGGTAATTTCAAAGTTACACTCAGAATCGAAGAAGAAGACTGTGATTGGTAGAAAATTAATTACAGAAATTAGGGATTGGCTAGATTCAAAACTGGCGGAAATAAAAAGGAAATATTGCGAACCCAGAAATAAATGAACATCAATCGTAAAAAAAAAACTTATGAATACAAAACTTCTTTGAATTGTAAGTTCTTATACCTCGCACCAGGGTGCATGATCATAGTTTTTAGTAGTGACATCTATGGAAGAATGTCCAAACTTCTTGATGGATAGCAAACAAAACTAGCAGTCAGTTCAGGAAACTTCACAACAACAAAATTACATCAGATTTTAGTTGTGACATCTTCTGAGTAAATTTCTAAGTTGGTGTAGTTTCAGTTTGACTGTTTCACCAATAGAGGAGTTCATTAAGGCGATAGATTTAAATGTGCGGCGTTGGGATGTACCACTTGGTACACATATAATTTTCAAAGTTTATTCCACCTACTCTATACTCTACAATAATTGCAATGTCTATAAATACATTACAATATGTTACCAAGGGACTAGTTTCGACCCTATGTGGGTCATCATCAGACTAACTAAGATACACTTATGGATTTGCCAAAGTCCTAAAACAAAATTACATTGTGGAAATAAAAATGAAGAGAGTGAACTGTGTATGTGATGCGATAATGTACATATAAAATGGTGGAGTGGTGAGATGTTGATAGATAAAATAATGTTGTGCTGATCAATAATGAATAAAATTTTCAGATTTTACATCAATTACACAGACTGTAAGAATAATATCACACGATTTTTACAATGATGATTAAATATGCCCTTGTGTAGTGAATACTCTGAAATTGCGCATTAAAAGTATAAAATGCTGGTTGAATGCAAAGTCCAGATACTTCTATTGAGTTCTATATTTCAAGTGCATCTTCAGGTAGAGAAATGAATGTTGAACATTGGCGCAGAGGGTGTCTGTCTTGCTTAAGGTCCAATATTTCTGATGCAAAAATTAAATGTAGATAAAACCATGCGATGTTCTTATAATATGATGGATGCTTGCTGTGGTATGAGAAAAATTCCCAATCCAAGTTGGAACCAATAGAACCTGATGATGAAAAAGTTAGAATTAACACGAGATATTTTCAAGGAAGGGAATGGCGAAAAATGAAGAAAGAAAACATGAGTACTCATTTTGCGCGCAATGTGAACGACCTGACCGGTAGAGTGCAACTAGAGTAACGAGAATGGCATGGAATAGGAGGGGAAGAAAGTTAGTGAAGGGAGAAGCAACCCAGTGGAGCGGGTGGCGTGTGGAGGGAGGGGCGGGGAAATGGGAAGTGGCTTATGGTGGGGGCTGATGGGTGGGGGAATGATGGTGAATGTATCGATGGAGGACCTTTAATTAACTTAAAGAAGGATTTTTGATCCGCTAAATTGTTTTTTTTTTCTGAAATACGTAATGAATAAATCAAATAAAATATTGGACTTTTCCGTTATTTCGTTAAAGTTTCACGAGAGAAGGATATAAAATCTATAAGTGTTCTTTCATTGAATTATGTATACAGTAGTGTTGTGCACACTTCATTATATAAATTTGTAAACATTTGAAATAGTACTGGCGCACAATGCCGTAGTAGTGCTTGTTGAATCATTGCCATATGGCAACGCTAGGCGTTTATACTCAGTAAAACTGCTGCAGCTGTCAGATCATGATACTTTATACTGATTCATACATCTTCATTGCAGGAAGGGATTTTCCCTTTTGAAGCACTGGATATGCTACTGACTGAAGATCTCGATGGTGATATTTTTGTGGAACGGCCCTATGTAAATGTACTTGCAGATGAGGGCCCCTGGTGATGATGATGGTGGGCTTATTGATGATCTCTCCCTCAACAGTTATGTGTCAGTGCTGAAATGAAGCTTGTACATAATGAAAGAATCAGGATTAGTTCCGATGGTGAAGGTGTGTTACTAGAGGACGAAGTGCCTTTTCCGTCTATTGATGCAGGATCTGTTTCAATACCCGATGCTGCAAAAGAGCGATAACTGATAAGAGGAAATAATAAATCAAATAACAAACCAAGATAGACCGATGGGGCTGATTTCAATATTGGGCGAATGCTGACATTTCCGGAGCCTAGTTATAGCAAGTGAAAATACATGACTTTGTTGATATTTTTGAATTGTTTACAGATAATCAGCCGATCGAACATTTAGTTTGAGAGACTAAAACGTATGCAGTGATTTTAAATTGTACGGACCCACAAATAACTTCTGATGAAATTCGTTGCTTTATCGCCATACTTGGCATTTCTGGATATAATAGGTTGCCCTCCAAGCATTCTTATTGGGACACGCAAGATGATATGAAGACAGTGAAAGATGTCATTCTCTATCTCTGTGGCTAATGCGCAAGTATTGAGGGTGGGCTTTTATATGTGTGAACGGCTGCAGCACAATCGACCTGGTGTTCAGCAATAGTCAATCATCACAACAAAAAGTACTAACAAATGTCGTAGCAAGGAAACACCTACCTGTGGACACCACAATAAACCTACAATGCACACCAATAACTAAAAATGGAAGAGGAAATGTACTTAAAGGAAGAAAATTGGACCTAGACATACTAAAGGACACAGATACTGGAGATATTATAAGAGAAATACAAAAAGGAGATATACATAATGCAACAACCAATATAGAAAGACTCATTAAGAGTGCAATCATACGCAACATCCATCAAAACAGGAAGGTGAAGCCATGGTTCAATCACATCTGCTACAAAGCGAGACAAGTTGCACTAGAGGCACTCAGAAGAGCAAGAAATTCACCAACGGACACATCCCTTAGACAATATAATGAAGCTAGGAAGACATACAAAGACATCATAAGGGAAGCGAAAGAAATCTTCCAGGCAAAAAAAGAGAGAAAAATGATAGAAGAGGCAGAACAACAATGGTACAAGATAGGATCACCAAAACAACATTTCCCAAGGGACATCCCGCTGGAAACGTGGGAGCGGCATTTTAAAAGCGTTCTACAAGCATACGAAACGCGACCCGATCTGAGGGAGGAAGATTACTCGACAATTAGCTATGAACCTTTCACTGTGGAAGAGGTAGAACGAGCGATAAATACGACGAAAAACAAAAAGGCATGTGGACCGGATGGAATATATTATGAAAATCTCAAAAGTACCGCAACTAACCTCAAGGAAGTATGGACAAAACTGTTTAATGAATGTTTGAAACAAGCAAGTATTCCTCAAAATTGGAGAACTGCCACTCTTAAAGTACTATACAAAGGAAGGGAGACACGGAAGATCCAAATTCATATAGTGGCATAGCTCTAGAATATACAGCTTTCAAAATACTAACTAGCCTACTAACAGACCGTTTATACACCCTAGTAGAGGGAGCAATACCAGAAGAACAGTTTGGATTCACAAAGGGAATGTCAACCTTACAGGCAATAAAATGTCTATTAGAAGATATAGAAGACGCATTAAGAATCCCTAAAGGAAAGCTACATGCTGTCTTCATAGACTACAAGAAAGCTTTTGATTTATTAAACAGGACTATGATCATTGAGAAACTAGAAGCAATTACTGGTAAAAACTACATCACAAAAATTTTGAGGAATATTCTGAATAACAACATGATACAGATAGATGACAATGTGGACGTGTCAGAACAACTAGAACAGAAGATTGGCGTATTACAAGGAGATCCAATCAGCCCCTTGCTCTTCAATATTGCGACTGCGGACATTTCCAGGATCATTGCTTCAGAAAATGTAAAAATATATGCATACGCAGACGACATGGTACTGGTATCTCGTGAAATAAAAAACCTTCAAGAAGCATTCAATAAACTTACATCATGGGCTACACACAATGGATTGCAACTAAATGAGAAGAAAACAGTGACAATGACTTTCAGGAAAGGTGGCAAGCCAGCAGCCAGTGATATAATATACTACAGACGAGAACCACTAACAGCTGTCTCACAGTTTAAGTATCTTGGATTAACAGTACAGACAAACTGAAACATGTTCAGCTACCACATCAAGGAAAAAGTGGCAATTGCCATATCTGCCATGAACAGGATTCAGAATATACAGAAAATTTCATTGGAAACTGCGTTGAAAGTGTTTAAGCGAAAGATCTCACCGATATTAACCTACGGCCTGACACTAATCTGGGAACAACTGCAAAAGAAAGACATCAAAGAAATTGAAAAGGTAAAAGCTAGATTTCTGAAAAAAGCTTTGGGAGTCTCTAAGTTTACCCCATCACGCTTGGTCTACCTGCTTGCCAGAGAACCCTTCTATATTGAAGATCTAAGGCGTGAATTATCATTGCCCACGTCAGTAGCATACCAGAGCCTATTACAGGAACTTCAGGACAAAAGGGAAGATATATGGCTAGATTTCTTCTCCACAGACGCGATGATCAACAGGGAATGGATAACGGCTAACTATGAACTGAGGCACACCATGACTCGCTTTGCGGTCCATGGTTTCCACTACAAAATCTGCAAGAGAGAAACCTACCACGATCCAAGTGAACTGTGCCAGTGTAAATTCTGTGGCGACCAATGTGATAAAATGCAAAAGCAGACAAATCTCGCTGACAAAATTCTCTAATAGTTAAATGCTATGTAAACTATACATTGACCACTATGGCTTTATAACTGTATTATTATATGGCCAATGGCTGCATTAAATATTATTATTTTATATGCCTCTGAAAATATAGACTACTGTAGTAACTTTATAGTTTGTAACTGTATCTGAAGTTCTTTGATTCTTCATTTTCTTACTTTTGATTTTATTCTATTGTTCCAGTGAGTGTTTTGTCTTGACAGGCAACGAACTGTACATATGTGTCTATGTACTGCAAACAAATATTTCCTCCTTTGTTCAAGAATTCTATTTTTCTTTTTGCTGTGATGTGAATAAAAATTGATATTCCATATTCTTACAATAAATAATGCTAAGATATTTCAACACTGTTATTGCAAGAAAACAAAACAACAACTTGCAACCTAAATTCGACTTTCAAAACTCATTGTTTAAAAATAGGTAGTGCAAGTGCCTAGCGTTGCCATATGGCAACATCAGATATCTTATGACCTCACAATTAAATTGAAATAACAAATGACGTAGTTCAACCTATTCAATACAAGTTCAATACGGAACATCATGAAATTTTTATCTTTAAATCTTATGACCTAGCGATTCCAAAATTCTGAAACTTGTTTTATTAGTTTATTTTGGTCTCAAACAAGCGGCAAAACACAATAAATAAACAAATTTCAGAAAAGTGTTAATTCAGGCGCTAATGGGTTAAGCAGAGGGCCCTTGTTAGATATTTCAAGAATGTCCATGTCTAGTTCAATATTCGTGAATTTATGATTGTAATCGACCATATGTTGGCCGATAGCCGAAAATTTATTGTACCCGCATAATTTTTTATAAAAAATTGAGGCACGAAATTGGGGTGCGGGTTTTATTTGAGTCAATGTTGGCATTTTTTCAAAATCAGCCTTCCTAAAGTTAAGGTGCGAGGATTATTCACGTAAATACGGCATATTTATGCGAATAATACCCGCATATTCAAAAACAATTGAGGCACAACAATGGGGTGTGGGTTTTATTTGAGTCAATGTTGGCATTTTTTTTCAAAATCAGCCTTCCTAAAGTTCGGGTGCGGGGATTATTCGGTGGCGGGTATTATTCGCGTAAATACGGTAAAACTTCTTCCAGTTTGCCCTACATAAGAAATATTAGTGCAGGAGTTACATTTGAGCCTGTAAACACCTGATTTTGCATACATGTTGACCTTGTTGATGTGACGTGTTATGTAGAATGTGTGTACAGTTATAATTGGTTTTGAATGCTATTTTTACGCCTTTTCCCTTGAAAATATTAGTGATCTTATGAATTTCATTATTAAAAGTGAAAGTGGAAAAGGATTCGTATTTAGGTAGTTCTTTTTTAAGTGTTGTTTTGGGACGAAATTTATGTTTATCGATAATAGTTTCTATAAAGTGGCTACCGAAGCCGTTGAATTTTGCTATACCGCGAATAGTATTCAATTCAATGGAAAGATCTTTCTTAGCCACGGGTAAGTTGAATGCTCCGTGAACTAGGCTACTATATGTTGCTCTTTTGTGAGGTTGGGGATGAATTGAATCTTGACGAATAGTAACTGTGGATAGGGTGGGTTTTCTATCAATTTTATAGGTTAAAGAATCTGGATGTCTTATGATGGTTAGATCTAGAAAGCTGATCTTTTGATCTGTTTTTGATTCCAGAGTGAATTTGAGATGGGAGGGTGGTGGGAGCATCTGTTGATTTTTCATTTATAATTGCTAGAACATCATCAACATACCTGGCCCAGAAGAGGATATTATCGAATTTGTTGTTAATTTTAGTGTGCTCAAGGAAATTAAGATAAATTTCCGCAAGAATACCTGAGGCCGGTGAACCCATTGCCAGACCGTTCTGTTGATAGATGATACCAATGAACGTGAAAAAGTTGTTGTTTACGACCAACTTAAGTAACGTAATAAAGTCTTGAATCTCTAATTTACTCAAATGACTATTTTTGTTCAGGTTATTTTCAATGATGGGAATTAACTTGGAAATTCGGAGACTGGGGTTCATATTTATGTCAAAAGAGTGGGAAGAAGAGTCAGGTTGCATAGAGAACTTATTTAGTTTATCTATTAATTCATATCTGTTTTTAATGGACTTCTTAGATAAGAACTGGTAGTTATTCCTTAAGAACCTTTGGATAAATTGCGATGTTTTGTACAATGGACTGTCTATAATTAATGATTGGTCCAATATTTTATTTGATTTATTCATTACCTATTTCAGAAAAAAAAAAAAAAAAAAAAAACCAATTAGCAGATCAAAAATTCTTCTTCAAGTTAATTAAAGGACCTCTCTCGATACAATCACCACCATTACCCCCTGTCGGCCCCGCCTTCAGCCACTTCCCCGCCCTTCCCCTTCGCACGCCACCCTCTCCACTGGGTTGCTCCTCCCTTCACTAACTTTCTTCCCCTCCTATTCCATGCCATTCTCATTACTCTAGTCGCACTCTACCGATCAGGTCGTACACATTGCGCGCAAGGTGAGTACTCATGTTTTCTTTCTTTGTTTTTCGCCGTTCCCTTCCTTGAAAATATATTGCGTTAATTCTAACTTTTCATCATCAGGTTCTATTGGTTCCAACTTGGATTGGGAATTTTCCTCATACCACAGCAAGAATCCATCATATTATAAGAACGTCGTATGGTTTTATCTACATTTAATTTCTGTATCAGAAATATTGGATCTTAAGCGAGACAGACACCCTCTGCGCCAATGTTTAACATTCAATTCTCTACCTGAAGATGCACTTGAAATATAGAACTCAATAGAAGTATCTGCATTTTGCATTCAACTGACATTTTATACTTTTAAGTGCAATTTCAGAGAGTTCACTAAACAAGGGCATATTTTAATTATCATTGTAAAAATCGTGTGATATTATTCTTACAGTCTAAGTGTAATTGATGTAAAACCTGAACATTTTATTCATCATTGATCAGTACAACATTATTTTACCTATCAACATCTCAACTCCACCATTTTATAGGTACATTATCGCATCACATACACAGTTCACTCTTAATTTTTATTTCCACAATGTAATTTAGTTTTAGAAGTGTACCTTATTTAGGCTGATGATGACCCACATAGGGTCGAAACTAGTCCCTTGATAACATATTGTAATGTATTTATAGACATTGCAATTATTGTACAGTATTCAGTTGGTGGAATAAACTTTGTAAATTATATGTAATCTTAATTCAATACGGAACCAATAATGAAATTTATAACTTTGAAAGATCACAATATGAAGATAAAGTTGGAATTCCAGAGGACAAACTGGAGCAAATATTCATTTATAGGAAGGGGAGTTAGGGATTGGAATAACTACCAAGGGAGATGTTCAATAAATTTCCAATTTCTTTGAAATCGGTTAAGAAAAGACTAGGAAAACAACAGATAGGGAATCTGCCACCTGGGCGACTGTCCTAAATGCAAATCAGTATTGATTGATTGATTGATTGATTGATTGACATGAGAATGCTTGCCTAGTCCCGAAGGTCACCCAACGTCAATCCTATTGAGCACATCCGAGATGCTATCGAGAGGGATCTGCGTACCCTGAACCCTGCTCCAATCAATCTCCGTGCATGACAATAGCCAGTGTGGCGGTCATGGATCAGTATGACACCCTAACGCCTTTGATACCTTGTGTGGAGTCCGCATCACTGCCATCTTCATGGCAGAATGGGGCGCTATACGCTATTAGGCAGGTATCTTTAATTTAATTGCTATCAGTGTAATATATAAAAGACTGATTTTATAAACATGAAGTACATCACCTGTAAAGCCAGGTGAAACATCAAAGTAATGATTTCAGCATAGTGTTAGGCTCTCTCTCTTTATACAAAAGTGATCAAATGACCAAAATAGGATAATTAATAATCTGCTCAAAAGCTCTTTCATATGTTTACTGATTACGATTCAACACACAGGACGAGCCCAAATTTTATATTTGCACCCAGAAACTAACCAATTTGAGTGATTTTTTTAAAAAACTCCTCCTCCACATGTACTCGATGAATTTTAAGGTAAAGTCTTCTGCATTTATGTTCCTCACTCAAAACATTAAATATTCTGAATAGTGAAGAAGTATTGTTATGTTATTTATCATTATGTAAAATAAAAAAATGAACAGCAATTTTAACATTTCTGATAATGTTAAATATAAATTATAAAAGTGATACAAGCTACATATTTAAACTGCCTACAAACTAAATCCCAAGCTATCATACTGTTTCTTGCGTAAGGTAAATCGAGTCCCTTATCAACATTTTCATTACAACGTTATATTCAAAACATTAAAATTTAGGCCCACTCATAATTATGTACAATACATACCCCCAAACAAACCTGTGGTATCACCCATTTCTTCTATTTCAGTACAAGAGTTATTTATATTGTATACTGCAATAACTATTTTGTCTTCTCTTAGACTTTTTAGTGCCACCTTTATTACAAATATCTGCACCACATCTTGATTCTTGAAAAATATATCAAAACTGCTCTCAAGTGCCATCTAAGCAACAGAAATTGTAAAAAGTATGCAGACGTGCCTATAACCAAGTCTGTAAAAACTGCGGTCAGGGATTTAAAATTAAATCTTTTGCTCGAGCCCATAGAAATTGAGGGCTTGATCAATTTCAAATGAATGGTGGCCAATAGAATCTATAGGCATCGTTGCTAAAGTGTTTAATATAGTATAAAAAGAAAGGTAAAGCTCACAATTAAAGCAAACATAATTTGTGCTACACCTCTCTCTTTCTTTAATGTCACCTTCCCTTCTTAGCATAGGGTTTGTTGTTTGTTGATATATTTTTTAACTAAACAAAATTACTCTTAAATAAATAAATTCTGCCAGAAATGCAGTCAAGTTGACAAACGCTTCATAGTAGTATAAACAGACACTTCTTTAAGCAATTACCTGCAACGAGCTGCACAGGAGTGTTGAAGTCCTTCCTTGAGATGGCCCATGCTCCGATCACAGCGTTTTTCACAAGACAGACATTTGACAGGACAGGTGAAGTACTGGTCAGGGAACAGCACAGGTGCGGTATTCTCAATCTCTCCACTGAATTTATCGTTGAGCAACTGCAATAACATATTAACAATAACTTCTTATGCTCAAAGAATGAAGTAACTATAATCAATAAAGTCATACACTGAATCTGAGGAATAGCAGCAAGAAAGGAACAGAATAGAAAAGGGGGCATAACATGTTGAAGCTAAATGTTCAACTGTTGGTCTTAAAGCAGAGAAGTCAAAATGCACAAATGAAATATTTCACACCGAAAACAAAAAGCTGCATACTAACACTGTAGAATAATTGTAGTCTAACAGAAGTAAGATGCATTTCACCAGAGTTTTGGTATGTGTTATACACATGTGTTCTGCATGAAATGGTATGTGGGACCCTCAGAGCTCGCCTGCTTCCTTCTTGAGACAAGGTGGGAGAAAGTAGAGAGAGCATGCAGTCAGACTATGCCCTCTCCAGAATGACGCGTATACAAACCTTACTCATTCAAGTTGACGCACTATAGGCAACCTGCGCGTCTACGAGGATGGAGCCCCACTTAATATGAATTCTAATGTTGAAGATGAAATGAAAAGCCAGCCCCTGAGGCAGAGGATTTAACCAATGTAAGTTAAAAATCCATGATCTGGTCGAAAATCAAACTCAGGATTCCTTGGTCCAAAGGCCAACACGCTAACCATTTAGCTATGGAGAATGCTTGCATTATATGTCCACAGTCAATACATTTGTGAACTGGCACCTAGAATGTAGAAGTCGTCCAACATGGCGAGCACGCAACTCCACATTATCCCTCAAAATAGCTGTCGATAGCTGTTATGCAGATTTGTTAACGTCTGTATGGTTAGAAGTACTGCTGCAAGATATTGCAAGAAAGATCCTGTACGGCTGCTCGAGAGAGTGATGATCTCCTCTGCGGAATGAAATCTATGCCCATGTAACTTCGTTTTCAAGCAAAGACAAAACAATTGCAGAGTGCAAGGTCAGGCGAGTATGGAGGGTGTTGAAAATTGGTGATGCCGTTGCCTTGCCAGTTCCTCCTGGACAAGCATGGAATGATGTTTAAGGGTCTTCTTCTTCTTTTCCTACTGCTTTTCCCCACACCTGTGGGGTCGCGGATGCGCACTGTATCGCACATGTGGATTTAGCCATGTTTTACGGCCGGATGCCCTTCCTTACGCCAACCCTATACACACACACAAACAAACACACACACACACATATATATGGAGGTATGTAAGCACTATTGCATGTTTCTGTGGTGGTTGGTAGTGTGGTATCTTGTCTGAATATGATGAGGAGAGTGTTGGGACGGACACATACACCCAGTCCCAAAGCCAGAAGAATTAATCAGAAGCGATTAAAATCCCTGACGCGAGTGAAAATCGAACCTGGGACCCTCTGAAACAAAGGCCAGTACGCTGACCATTCAACCAACGAGTCGGACAGAATGAAGTCTAAGGGTATTGTGTAGCGATTTCTCCCGTTGTGGCGATATGGGAGATTACCGCTTCATCTTAATAATTTTGCTAATGGATTAGCCTAATCATTGGCAGAAATGGATGTTTACCTGTTGCCGAAACGGCAAAATTCTTGTGTTCCACTGCTTCATTTTAACTACCCTTCACAACAGAGGCAACCCTGTATGCACAAAACTAAAGTTATTATGTTCAAAACCACGCATGAGGTATCAATTGCAGGTATTACACCCTGCAATTTAGCTTTCAACTGACACATTTCGCTCATGACCACATATCCAAACAGTCTCCTTTCAGTCACTTTTTTACATATCCTGTTTTTGATTTCTGGGAACTTCAGTTTCTGTCTGCAAAATGTGCAGGAGTTACTGTTCATTCAAGACAAGCTAATTATTATGTACTACACTGTCACTCTCATTATCATCACCGTACTTTCTTCCTACAGCATGATTGCCAATTTCCTCTGCTGCTTCAATAATGTAGAATTTTTCTTTTGCTGTGAACAACCTATAACAAGGACTCACCCCAACCAACCTAAGCACATGCTAATGCTTAAACTGTCAACGCACAAATGATGCGATATGTACGTGGCACATTTCTCAGTTGCGACAGAAACAGAGTTGCCAACATAGTGAGTGGAAAAATACAAACTTTCACATTGATGCGTCATGTCAGGAGCACTGTACCTAACCTGACTTTCTGCTGCTAGATTTTGAAAAAAATTAATACAAAGGGCACTAGGAAAGTTTTGCAATATGCAAAAACGGTTGGCTGGACACCCCTGTTATGGTGAGGGATGAAAAGAGAGGTGAAAACCGGTCTAGAAGATAGCAAGGCGCGACCTTCACACCAGTTGTTACCAAGCAGTGGGACTGAAAGCAAGTTAAGATGTCAGTGTGGTCTAAAGGTGAATATCGTGCAATTATCCGCTAGAATTTTGCTCGTGGATTAACTGTTGACCAGTGCCTGGAGGAAGTGACTCCTGTGTTGGGGAAACACTGTCCACATCAGACAACAATTTTCCGCTGGTACAAAGAGTTCCAGAGGGGAAATTTTGGGGTTGAAGACGATCCTCGCTTTGGGTGATCGTCTGAATCAGTGTCTGACGAAAACATTGAAGCTGAGAGGAAAATGTTGCAGCAAGAGAGGCAGTTGACATTATTGGCAGGTAGAAGAGACCTCCACACCCCTACACCAGCTATTCATTCAATTCTACACGACCATCTCCATGTTAGACAGGTTTGTTCCCTATGGGTGCCCCATTTACTTTCAGAGGAAGAAAGGGCACATCGAGTGAAATGGAGCCAAAAAATGCTAAAACAGTTTCAAAATGGGACTTCGCGTAACGTCAATAGCATCATTACAGGTGACGAAACTTGGCTTAATTATTACGATGTCCCAACAAAATCCCAGAACACGGTGTGGCTGTTTGAAGATAAGGGTACTCCTGTGACTGTGCGAAAGTCAAGGTCAGTGAAGAAAAGGATGATTGCAGTATTCTTCACTAAACGGGGCATCCTGACTCGGGTTGTGCTAGAAACACAAAGGACAGTTACTGCGAAGTGGTACAGTGAGACTTGTCTGCCTCAGGTCATCCAGGCCCTCAAGCTGCTCCGTCCAAGGTCACGGCTCAACACTTGGCTCTTGCATCATGACAATGCTCCACCACATCGTGCTAATGTAACAATGGATTTTCTTGCCAGATCAGGGTGGACTGTGCTTGATCACCCTCCATACAGTCCTGATCTAGCCCCATGTGACTTCGCACTCTTCCCAGAAGTGAAGATGACACTGAAAGGGTGGCGTTTTGCATTCGACGAGGAGATTCTGGCAGCATGGGATCAAGAGTGTGAAAATGTAACTGAAGAAAAGTGGCAGAGTTGATTCAGTGACTGGTTTCGATGTATGGAGAAGTGTATTGAGTGTGGTGGAAATTATTTTGAAAAAGTCTAAAGCGTTCACTCACATTGCAAAACTTTCCTAGTGCTCTTTGTATAGGATTGGATCAGTAAAGGAATCACCAACAACTCTGCCAGGACCTGCCATGTTTACGAACAAACTTGAAATGTGAACAGAATTTATAAAAATAAATGATTGTGAAGATATGCGACATCTCTTGGCAATAACAGATAGCTCAGAGGATAGCTGAAAGTTGCCTCTTCCTGTCATCTTATAATAAAGCAAATAACTATTATGAAATCCACCCAGTGGGCATTTCAAATGTCACGGCACACCATTGCACCATGCACGCTGTTATTATAGGTAACCAGAGGGTGCACCGTTGCGCTGCACACGCTAGGGGGCTTAAATCGAAGTATCCAATACTTATCTACTACTGTTTAGGAATACCATTTATCCACATTTATTTTTAATAATGCCATGCCATACAGCAACACAGTACCTTTAAAGTATGGTAAACAACATGAGGTTGTCGTGGTGAGCGCACTGTTGTATTCTCCAGCTCACTCTGGATGGCCACATGCAACTCGCTGAAGTCTGTTGGTGGCGATAATGTCTGAACTCCCACATACTTCAGGGAACTGAATGCCTCAATATCTAGCTTGCTCTGAGCAAACCGGCTGCGTAGGAAGTCCTCTGCACTTTCACTGAGCGCTACATGACAAACAAAAATATAAAAACGCTGACAATGAAATCAAAACTATTTTTCTCTTATACTGTAAAGTTTAGATCACAGAAATAGAACTTCATAAAGTTATAAAAATATACAAAGTAATATAAAGAGGATTTGCTCACTCTCTGACAAAGAAAACGTTTCAATTTTGTGAACAAGGTCAACCGAATGCTACCATGTGGAAATGTTTGTAATTTTATAGCCAAGTTATGCTATATGCCAATGAAGTGCTTTGGGTGTGGGGTATTGGGAATAATCTTGTAAATTCCATATTATTTGTCAAAAAAGGATTTTGAATTTCAAATTTATTTCATTGATGTGCACGAGTGTGTTCTATAGTACTGTACTCAATTTCGCCAATGATATGGTTCTATTGCTACATTGCAGAGCATGATATCTGTCACACAGTTTTCTGCACTATTCACATATGCAATCCAAGTCTGGCTCATGAAATCTATTAACCGAGCACACACTATAATGAAAACTGTGTACTGCAAAATGAGTCACCAATAGCAACATGCGGATGGAACTTATATGGGACCATCTTAAAGACATGAGAGAATCAGAGTGAAAGCAGTGTTTATAAAAAGAGTTTTGGGTAAATCAAAGTACTCACTCACACGCTAGGAATATGAAATGACAAGAGAGCCCTTCAACATAGAAGAGGTGGTGGTGGAGGTGGTAGTTATTGTTTTAATAGAAAGTACAACTAGGCAACCATCCTCTAATAACACTAATCGGAGGGAAAAAATGGAAGGGATCCGACACTTCGAAAAATGAAGGTATCGGCCAAAGAAAGACGAGGCCACAAAGGGCGTGAAAATGAAAGACTGATGATGACACTTGTTGTTTAAAGGGGCCTAACATCTAGGTCATCGGCCCCTAATGGTACGAAATGAGACGAAATGTAATGACATTTTAAAAGTCCAAAATCATCCACTGACCAGAATTCAAAACATGATGACGAAGAATGAATGGGTGAATATGAATTTAAAACAATCAGTGGACCCGACCCGCAATGCACCACATTCCCAGAAACTATCGTAAAACAGTATTACTGAGCAAAGGACTGCTTCTAAAGCACAATCCTGAATCGATGATGCTCGTTATCAAAAGGGGTCCAAAATCCAGGTCATCAGCCCTTCATTACGGTACATATCGCTAGTAAAGTAGAACCACAGTATTTGTCATGTTGCGGTACTAATCAAAACTAGCGTAGACTCGCGGTATTCCACACATCGTGGTACTACTCACAGGTAATGTAATATGCACATGTAACGAAGACCTATGTTGTTTCTCACCTAATGGCACCACTTACAGGCAACGCAAACCTATGGTGTTCCTCACACAGTGTTCTAATTACAGGGACTTGCACTATCCTGTTGTGTTCCTCACATAGTGGGTACTAATCATAGGCAACGCAGACCCACAGTGTCTCACATATAATGGTACTAATCACAGGCAATGCCCAGATCCATGGTGTTTCTCACATAACGGTACTAATTACAGGCAATGTAAGCCCGTGATGTTCCGCATGCAGTGGTACTAATCACGGGTACTGTAAATCCCACCCTGATTCACACTCTGTTGTTACTAATCACAAACCTATTGTGTACCAAACAGTGGTACTACTCGTGAGTAAAGGCGACCCATGGTGTTCCCCGCATGATGGTACAAATTACAAGTAGTCTCATTGTTCTAATTCGATCATCCCTTGGTCGCCCCTTTTAGTCGCCTCTTAGAACAGGCGGGGGATACCGTGGGTGTATTCTTCATCTGCGTCCCCCACCCATACGGGGCAGTAAAATGAAAGACTCCCTACGCCTCGATATTGTAACCATATCGGTAATAGATACAATTAATCTGTAACTAACTGAGGGAACTGAGGCATTTCCTAGCCTTCTTTGTCGGCATAGAAGCTGTCTCTTCAGACTGCACAAGAGCCCTGACTTGGTGGCGCCGACTCAAGTACTTCGTCGCTTGAAAAATCCCCGGACAGAGAAAGCTAGCTAAGGAAAGAACAAGGAGGGAAGACACATTCTAATAACCCCGTCGGATAGGATTGATGAAAGTGAGGAGCCTACCACAAGTGAGTGGAAGCAATGCCGGGACTCCACCAATGACCCCATAGTCGCCAACCCAAGCTCCCAAGTGAAGAGCCCCGGCGGTCCCTTTTAGTCATCTCTTTTAACAGGCATGGGGTATCGTGAACATTATTATACTGCTCCCACTCACAGAGAGGTACTTTTGCAAGAAGCAGAGCCTATTATAAAATTGGAATCTTCAAACATAAGTGAAGAGTAGTTATATGAAATTTGCAAACAGCAAAAGAAGGAATATAGAGCTCTCTCAAGTGCCCTAAAGATACTCCAGAACCTTTCTGGACACTATCTGAAAATATGTTTAAGACAATTGCTATATATATTTATTGATCCAATGCTAGAGTTGTGAAATTGCAAAAATACCATTTTACAGTATGGGCAAAATGCACTTTCCAGAGCATACTAAAAAAATCAGAGATGCAAAGAGCAGTGGTGGGTGTCGGACATCGGAAGTCTACCAGGCACTGGTTTAATGTGGATTTCTACCAGGGAAGAACACAACATGTTACCTGAAACTTCACAGGAAAACCATTCCTTAAACTTGGCAGAGCTCATTCAAACGACAAATTTTCCTGGATGTCATACATGGTCCGTAAACGATCATAAGTAGCCCAACTCCACTGCAAAAAAACTGCAACCAAAAGGTCTCTCTGATGAACAGATTGTAGTTTAGTGTGCCTTTGCCAAGAGGGGAGTTAACTGGGATTGAGTGATCTTCTCTGACATGACTTCTTTCAGTCTGGCAAGGGTCAGGATGGTTCATGTTTACAAGTCCTGGGGAGCCCATACGACAAAAGATAAACGGATATAGCCTCACGCAGTGGCTGCATAATTTGTGCTGGGGGTGGATATCGCCTGATAGGGTAGGAGTGCTTCATTGAATAGACGACCATCTCACACTGGACCAATATTCGGACATTCTGCAGAATATTATGGTTCCGAGTGAGATAGAGCGCTATCCAGATGAGGTTTTACAGTTCCTGAAAGGAGATTCACCAATCCACATGAACGGTTGTGTTCAGGACTGTTTTCTGAGCAGGACTCACTGAACTGCTCAATTGGGTCCCTCTAAACTTGAACCCCACTGAACATGTTGGGCAAGGTGGAAATGCAATATAAAGAAACACTGACCTACCCTCTCCCACGTTCGCATGATGCTTTTTGGGGTTACAATAAATAAACTTTGTGGGGTGTTATATTGGACACATGGAAGGAGATGGCCCTCGTTTCGGTGTTTCCCAAATTCATACGTTCCTCATCGCCAAATGCTTCATTCCAGGCTTGTGTCAATGTCATACCTTCATGTGTGTGTTTACATATGTTATGCATACCTGCCAACTTTACAAAACCAAAAATCAGGAGATTTTGATATAAAAATCAGGAGAAATCAGGAGATACAATTGGTCAAAACTGCTTATTCTACATGTCTTGCACAATACAGTACCACGATATACTTATAACACTTTTTGTCTCAAAGCCTGACTGTTGCTGTATGAGGATACAAGGCTAAAAATTAAACATCTCTATTCCCTCACAGGAAGTATGTCGGTCTCTGATAAGCCTTCTGAAAATAGTATGAATTCATGCTCCACATGTGTGAATCAGTCATGACATTACTAAGTAAATGCATAGATTAATATATTGCATCAAGCGCCCATGCGATTATGTGAAGCGCAATGCTATTTCTATCAAATAACTAGCTGATGTACCCGTGCTTTGCTACAAAATTCTCAGAAAGACTGTCCTTATAGTTTTTCCAACTGAAGTCAACAGTCAACATAGGTCATTACAATGATGTCAGTATGAATGTCGCGATTAAAAAGCAATGCTGTCGTATGAAATATTCAAAAAACGAAAAACAGTATATTTTCTCTCTTTTAACGAAAAGTACTATGGTAAATACAAAGTATGTCTACAAGTGTTATTTTTAATATCCACCTAGTCAATACAAAGAGATCTAGTAAATTAAGAATTAAATCTTATCATAAAAAGTTACAAGGGACATGTTTCGCCCATATTAAGGGCATCATCAGCCTCAAACTCAAACCTGTAAAGGTGAATAATCAGGATCCTGATTGTTCTTACAAATCGTAAAAACAGGGTATCAATGTAGGTGTTTGACTAACATAAAATGAATAGAATGTCCTTGGGTAAAATTGTAGTATCAAGCTGCATTCACAAGTTCGCAAGATTACACTTTTCGAAGCGCTGAGTCAATGTGCCCAAAACCTGTTGAGGGTAGAGCAATAAACAGCTCAGTCTTTATAATGAAATAGAAATGGGTTTCCTTGAATACTCCTATTGGAGGATAAGAAGAAGTAAAGCTGATAGACTGTTAAAGATGTTAATTTCGTATGTTCAGATTAGACAACAGTCTTCTTAAGTAGCTGTTCAGCTGTCTATAACATGTAAGTACTACGGTGTCGATCTAACAGTTCAAAGTTCCAGAGCTAGAACGACCAGGCTGCAAACAACTGCAAACACTCCTGTGTAATTATTTCATTTAAGTGTGCACACTGCTCATTCCAATCACTGCCTTAGAGTAGGGATCGAATAGCTGGAATACTATGATGATCCAGTATGTTACCTACCAGTAGTATCAGAAAATTTATGAACCAGAGGAATGGCATGCTAAAGAAGAGAGATCCCTAACACCCCAGCTACATCCCACCAATATTCAGCCAGGCTGTTATACTCGATACGCACCTACGCAGCAGTAACCCCCATCTATCGGAGATAAATGGCAGCAGAAAACGCAAAGCACATCACAATAAACAATGGTCAATATAATGTTATTGTTGATCAATTTTATGAGCTTTCTACATTGCTGACCTACACATTTAGTTTTCCTCCTACTCTGTGATATTAGAGCATCTAATGTAAAGTGAGTCGTCCTTTCTTTCATGACTCCCTCTTGTCTTATTATTCAAGGGATCGTTCCCTCATGACTTTTTTCTCATTCTTCACAATTTAATCACCATTACCACCAATATTATTATAGTCTATATGGTAAAACTGAATAAGATATAAATAATTGGAAATTGTATTCTCTGTAACTTTTGTTATGTAGTACTTTTCGATATGACCAATAAGACAGGTAATTAAAAATTACATTTTTGGCACCTTCCCCTAAACTACGATTTCGAACAGAGTGAATAAAATTCTTCATTCCCCGACTTTACATACCGATTTTCATTAAATTCTGTTAACCCATTTTCTCGTACCTCGGAGCTGATACGGATTTAGCAACAAAAATCCAAATTTAAAAATTTTCTTTTTTTACAAGTTGCTTTACGTCGCACCAACACAGATAGGTCTTATGGAGATGATATGGGACAGTATAGGAGTGGGAAGGAACCAGCCATAGCCATAATTAAGGTACAGCCCCTGCATTTGTCTGGCGTGAAAATGGGAAACCACGGAAAACCAATATCAGGGCTTCTGACAGCGGGGTTCGAACCCACCATCCCCGAATACTGGATAATGACTGCACTTTTAAGCGGCTGTAGCTATCGAGCTGGGTTATAAGAATACAAATTCACGAATATCTCTGTTATCAAAGCCGGTACGGTAAAAATGTGCGATACATAAATGATAGAAAATGTAATATATCACTTTAGTTATGCAGTATTCATCGATAGGGCCAATAATAACAAATATTTGAGAATTAAATTTTAGGCCTTCCCCTAAACTACCATTTCACTCAGCGTGAATAAAATTATTTATGGTCTAGATTGTAGCGAATTATTCCCCAACATCATATACCAATTTTCATTAATTTCTCTTCAGCCGTTTTCTCGTGATGGGCATACATATATACATACATACAAATATTATGTAAAATTAAAATGTTCATTTACCCTTGTTTACTGTGGTCACAACCGGTACAGAAATGTCATTCTTTTTTAATTCTGAGCAATGTACAGACAAAACTTATTTATATCGAGATAAATTAAAATTAGTCAGAATTGTCTCCAAATATCTAGAAAAGTCACTAGTCGTTATCATTGAACTTCTGTCACTAAATAAAAATAAAAAAAGACTCCAAGACTAGCGACTAGTCTCTAGAATCGACTAAACTTATGTGAACGAACACGAACATAGCACGTGAGATATACACGTTGCGATATACAGGCTTCAATAAACATCACACATTTGCACACATTTCTCGCATTAATAAACGTCAATATTTCGTTTGAAAGCAGCCAATGAGCAAAAGACTTCCGGCCACTGGCATAAAAAAACTGAAATGGCAGAATATGAAAACAAATGTTTGAAGTTCAGCAAAAAAAAAAAAAAAAAAAAGAGCTAAAATCGGGAGAAATAATTGAATAAACGGGAGGCAGGAAAAACTGTCAAAAATCGGGAAAGTTGGCAGGTATGGTTATGTAATATGACCCTCTCAGACCGATTCCGATGGTTCCGTCAGCTTCTGCTTCAAACACTAGCGCTGTACCGCGTCCGGAGAGCTATCTGGTAACGAATAAACATACCATTTCCACTTCTATTACAACGCCTAATTCAAATACCTCATTGTTTGAGAAGCCTTTCCGTGGACAGTCGAAATTTTCTTCTGATGACACAGAGCAAAGTTCTCTGCGAAACAAAGAATTTCACCTTATTTTCTTGACAAGACATAAGCCCAAAAGCCTATATCATGTCTATAAGTACGGGCCGTGAAAGCATCAATGGCAACAATAAGCAAGTTGCATTACTTTTTGTTGTAGCTGTACCGCCTCACCAGAGGACGATACCCTATACAGGACTAACATTTTTTCATGCATCAATTTTTTGTTTGCTCAAGTGTACATTATGAATTTACTACATTTATGTTGAGTCAACTACAGGTTCGTTTGATCCAACATAGATGTCACCAAAGCTAAGTCTCTGAATAAAACTTGTGACTGGTAACAGTTTTTACTATTTCAGTCACAGACACGGCCTTCATATAACCATGATTACCGGTATTTTTAAAACTCATATACTCACTAGATTGTAGAGCACGAGTGTGACGAGTCTCGTGAAAGATTATGACTGCCGGCCCCAGGGCAGACAGAGGTCCTCCAAACTCTCCGCGCTGCCCCACGGCCTGCAGGGCTGACTGAAAATGCTGCGTGTAAGCACGGGAAGCAGAGCCCAAGAACGTGAACATGTCATGATGCAGTCGCTCAGAGCGGGTGCGATAGATTACTATGTCCGATACGGCCAGTACCTGTGAGAAACAGATGAGTCTCTTGTTAAAATACAGTATAGTACCATTCATACTAATATAGGATTTAATTGTTTACAATTGTGGATATATATATATATATAAAATGTATAATTATAGGTAAATTATGATCTGTTTCGTAGCAACCACCAGTTTTATTACATCATTTTAATGATTCATTAGCGCTGAGCTGCGATTCGTTTGAAGGTCTTCACTCTATGTATGGCGGCAGTACCTCTGCAACCTGGCAGCTGGTCGGAATTCTTGCTAGTTTCCAATGAGTGCACATCTACCTTGCTAGTTCACATCTGGGAGCCATTAGCCTCTGTACTGCTGATCCATCCAGGTTGAAGCAGAGCTGCAACCTTGCAGCAGTAAACATCAAGGGTACTGTTGCCGTTCATTAAACTTGAAAGTGTATGCCTGTTAAAAATTTAATTCAGTGTCTAGTTTAGTGTTAAAATTATTCAGCCTACATCCAACAGATGAAAAGCTGGAAATCAAAGCCACAGGGGATAATACATTTCATCTCTACAGTTCGTAATATAAAGCACTATACAATGTATTTATAGACTATAAAATTTACAGTAATGAAAACCTATATTCCATATTGTATAATTTCACTTTGTCCATAGTGGCAACCTGTAAATGCAGGAAGTTGATGGTTTCATTCTCTAGAACAGACTGTAAAAAGCAAGAACAAGCAGTACTGTAGTATGTTCATTCCATCTATCTATATATATAAAATAAGAGTTTTGACTGTACATTGCTCAAAATTTAAAAAGAATGGTATATATGTATCGGTCGTGTCCACAGTAACAAGGAAATGCACTTTTTAATTTTCCGCAATTTCTGTCTGTCTGTATGTATGTACACGCATCACTAGAAAACGGCTAAAGAGAATTTAATGAAAATCGGTATGCAATGTCGGGGAATAAGTCACTACAATCTAGGCCATAAATAATTGTATTCACGCTGATAGAAATGGTAGCTTAGGGGAAGGCCTAAAATTTAATTTTCAAATATTTATGTTATTAGTGGTCCTATCTTAATGAAAATTGGTATGCAAAGTCGGGGAATAAGTCGCTACAATCTAGGCCATAAATAATTGTATTCACGCTGATAGGAATGGTAGCTTAGGGGAAGGCCTAAAATTTATTTCTCAAATATTTATGTTATTAGTGGTCCTGTCGATAAATACTACAGAACTAAAATTATATATAGTATTAAATTTCCGATCATTTATATCTCATACATTTCTGCCGTACCGGCTATGATAACAGAGATATTCATGAATTTGAATTTTTGTTGCTTGAAGTCCATATCAGTGCCGAGTCACGAGAAAATGGGTGAAGAGAGTTTAATGAAAATCAGTATGTAAAGTTGGGGAATAAGGAACTACAATCTACGCTGTAAATAATTTTATAAGACGCCCTAATATCACAGAGTTGAAAGAAAACTAAATGTGAAGGCCTCATAAAATTGATCAACAATAACATGACATTGACCAGAGTTCGTTGTAAAATGCTTTGTGTCTCCTGTTGCCACTCATTTCTGATAGATGGGATTACTGTTGCGTAGCGAGTTTTTTTTTAAATTTGCTGTACGTCGCACAGACACAGATAGGTCTTATGGCGACGGTGGGATAGGATTGGGCTGCGAGTGGGAAGCGGCCGTGGCCTTGATTAAGGTTTAGCCCCTGCATTTGCCTGGTGTGAAAATGGGAAACCACGCAAATCCATCTTCAGGACTGCCGACAGTAGGGTTCGAATCCACTACAGTGGAACCTCGGATTGCGTGTAACTTGGTCTACGAGTGTTTTGCAAGACGAGCAAATATTTTAAATAAATTGCGACTTGATAAGCGAGTGAGATTTCGCAATACGAGCGTCACGTGTACGTACGTTTCCACCTCCCCTGTGCCTTTGTTTTCCCCTCCCCCTGCCACTCTCTTTCCTGGGAAAGTGTGTGTAATCATTTCCCACACTGGACTTCAGTTGGCGTGCCTCGCTCGCATAGTCAACACCGTACGAGTGTACATGTTTTGTTTCTGTCATCTGTGATATAACTGTTCTGCAACGATGGGCCCTGTGAATGAAAAGAAGGCTAAAAAGGAATTCGGTCGGAAGAAGGAGATGATTACAGTGGATGAATCTGTTCAATGACAATGCAATGTCACATTTTCGTGAAATCCTCAAAAAGAGGCAAAAGCAACAGTCATTGGACAGGTTCCTCGTTAAAGTTGCATGAAAAGAAAACACTTCCAATGAACCGATAGCAGTGATTCCGTTAGTGGAATTCGTGCTATACAGTAATTCTTCTCATGTCATCTCTCGTCTCCCTCACACCAACAATGATTCTATTGTAAGGTAAAGTGCAGTTTAATTGTTTTACATTATATTTTGTTTTAGGAATGTTATGCGAATAAATGTTTTTGTGTTGTGGACGAATCATCCGAGTTTCAATAGTTTCTTACGGGAAAATTTGCTTTGATATACGAGCATGTTGCCGGAACGAATTATGCTTGCAATCCAAGGTTCCACTGTCTTTCCCAGATGCAAGCTCACATCTGCGCGCCCCTAACCACATGGCCAACTCACCCGGTCGTACCGAGTATAACAGCCTGCCTGAATATTGGCGGGAAGTAGCTGGGGAGTTAGATAACTTAGATAACACAATGGTTCATCATAGCATTTGAGCTATTCAATTCCTACTCTGTGGCACTGACTGTAATGAGCAGTATGCTCACTTACATAAACAATGGCAGAGGAGTGTCCACGGCTGTCTGCGGCCTGGTCATTCTAGCACTGGGACTTTGGACTGTTATATCGGCACCGTAGTACTGTTCATTAAAAGTGAGAAAATGTGCGGTTTTTCATTTGATCGAGTATTTTTATTATAACATTGCTTTTAATCACTACATTCCTACTGACGTTTATTGTAATGAGCTAATGACCTATGTTGACTTCAGTTAGAAAACCACAAAGACAGTCTTTCTGAGAATCCCACAGCGAAGCACGGGTACATCAGCCAGTTCATGATAAACCGGGGCTGGAAATAGCTCAGGCGCCCAGCTGCGATGGCGAGAAGAAATGTATTGGCACCTAAAATTTACGAATGTATGTAAGATTTTGTTTTCTCGGAAAACTCATCAGCATTGTTGCAGTTCTTTAAACATCAACAGCTTTATATGAAAGGGCATTTAGTACTATGAACCTATTTGAAAATAAGTTGAAATCTTCTCTATAAACAGACAGCATAAATTGCCTTGTGTGGCGCATGCGAAGTGACTGTCCTTTGTTTAATACTTAGGTTTCCACTAGTAGTTCTGAGGTAGGTAGAGGTGAGTAGAATAGCACTGCTACCAACTGTTGGTCATTGGTTTGATATGGCTATATTAATTTTTCTTGCCGTGCGAACAGTATGCGCCGCGGCAACAGAAAAGAGCCTCTTGAAGGGAGGAGATTGACCTGGATGTGCAAAGATAGATTACAACTTCTAAATTACTTTTTTTTCTTGCTGTGCGGGCAGTTTGCATCGCGGCTATAGACAAAGTCTCTCGAAGTGAGTGTGGTTCTCATGACAGAGATTGGCCTGGATATGCAAAAAATACATCAAGACTAATGAATGACCTTCATTCCTTGCCATAAGCCCAGAGATTAAAGGAGGAATTGAGAAAGTGTAAGGTCACTGTGCGACGCCATGAAACTTCCAAACTTTGCGGGCCTCTTTAGTTTTTTCTTTTGCAGTGGTTGGTAATGTTGGCCAATGCCCGTGATCCTTGGCTGAAGCAATGGATAATGGTGCCTGGACCACTACTTCAGGTTATAAAAGTAAATATACTTCTAGGGGCGGGTGGGTTGGACCCTGACAGGCGTAATGAACTAATCTCTCCTCCAGAATCATTTCTAGGTAAGAATAGCAGCATTGAAACTAACATATTATGTAATACAGTAATCACTGCAGGGCGGACTCTCTATTTCTACCTATTATTTTATTCGTACAATTAATTTTATTATTGTAAACATTTCTTTCCAACTTACTGTCATTATTTTTTGTATAATTTAAAACTAGTAGTTATTATTAACAGTATTCCAGGTGTACGAAAGAGAGTAGGCCTACATCCCTAACTCTGCCAGGATAAAAAAAAACTTATTAGCTTTTAAATGACCTTATACTACTAGGTTATGAATCGACAAAATCAACAGAGCACGGGTATTTTCAAATAAAGGAATATAGACTTTGGGTGGAGAGGATAAGAAGGAAGCGGTTATAACAGCTGATGGCCACTAGATCAAACTGGTTAATACTATAGGAGTAAGCAAGAGAATTTTCTTTGTGAATCCTGGCTCGTAAGAAATTTTGCTGACTCGAGTTTTTTTCTGATTTGTCTAGCCTTGTAATAAACATAACTGACTTTGTGGCTGAACAGAGGGGGGAAAAAAAAGTACTTACCTATTGTTTACTTACTTACTGCAAGTTGCTTTACGTCGCACCGACACAGATAGGGCTTATGGCGACGATGGTTCACGGATGGGCTAGGAGTGGGAAGAAAGCGGCCGTGGCCTTAATTGAAGTACAGCCCCATCATTTGCCTGGTGTGAAAATGGGAAACCACGGAAAACCGCCTTCAGGGCTGCCGACAGTGGGGTTCTAACCCACTATTTCCCGAATACTGGATACTGGCCGCACTGAAGCGACTGCAGCTATCGAGCTTGGTACTTATTGTTTGGTGCCAAGGATATATATACCAAATCAGGTGCAATATACTGTATAACCTCGAATACCAACCGCACTGTTTTTTTCGAAAATATCGCTTCCAAAATTGGGTGCGGGTCTTATTTAAAATTTTGGGAAACTTATCTTTCCGAATGTGCGTAAATCGGGCAGCACCGCCGGCGCAGCTTGGCAACAATGCACTCTCTGCTCTCAGTATACACTACTCCCGCGCTTGGCGTCAGACTCACGCATGTTCTCGGAGTATCAACATGAATTCAACAAAGCGTTTGCGATCTTTTACTGTGAGTGAGAAACTGATAGTAGTTCGGGAAGCCGAAATTATTGGAAATCGTGCCACCGGTAGGAAACACAATATTGACGAGTCATGTATTTGCGATTGGCAAAAGAAGAAAAATGTGCTATTGACATGTAGTGGTGATTGTAGAGCTTTTCGTGGACTGAGTGCACAGTTTTCATTGAAAAAAAACTTTGTGACAGAAAGGCGGGAATTGGGATATGGTGCATCAACAGAAATGTGTCAGCTAAAGGCAATAAAGATTGCAAAGGAACTTTCATCGGAAGAGTTTAAAGCAAGCTGAGGATGGGTTTATAATTTTTAGAAAAGAAATGGGTTGAGCGTAGGAAGGCATACCTCAATTTCACAGTGTCTTCCTGGTGCCTACGATGAGAAGTTATTGTCGTTTCAGCGTTACATAATTCAGTTGCGGAAGGAAAATGCCCCCCCCCCCATTTTTTTTTTGCTATTGACTTTACGTCGCACCGACACAGATATGTCTTATGGCGACGGTGGGATAGGAAAGGGCTATGACTGGGAAGGAAGCGGCCGTGGCCTTAAGGTACAGCCCCAGCATTTGCCTGGTGTGAAAATGGGAAACCACGGAAAACCATCTTCAGGGTTGCCGACAGTGGGGTTCGAACACACTATCTGCCGAATACTGGCCGCACTTAAGCGACTGCAGCTATCGAGCTCGGTGGAAGGAAAATGCACATTTGATTTCCCAAACTGGCAATCCAGATCAGATACCAGTCTACTTTAAAATGCCAGTGGACAGGACTGTGAATGTTAAAGGTGCGAAAAGTGTTACCATTAGAACAGGTGGTAATGAAAAACAATGGTGTACGGTAATGTTGTGTATTCTCGCCGATGGAATCAAATTGCAGTACATTGTTCTCAAGCGAAAGACGCTTCCTAAAAATCTACCTGCTGATGTTATCGTCAGATCTCAGAACTCCGGCTGGATGGACAGTTCACTTGTGGAAGACTGGGTAAAGTGTGTCTGGCAACGTCGCCCTAGTGCATTATTGGGACAAAAGAGCTTGCTTGTTCTCGACAGTTAGCGCGGTCACACAACAGACGCTGTGAAGAAACATATCAAGGATGGGAAAACTGACCTAGCAGTCATTCCGGGCAGGATGACGTCTATGCTACAGCCGCTGGATGTCTGCGTGAACCGTCCATTTAAAACAGCCTTGAAACAGCTCTATACAGAATGGATGGCGGCTGATAATCACACACTGACGCCAATTGGTCGCATTCAGCGCCCGGAAGTTCAGCTGCTGTGTTCGTGGATTTTGACAGCATGGAATCGTATCCCTGGAGACCTCATACGGAAGAGCTTCAGGAAATGTAGCATTTCTAATGCAATGGATGGCAGCGATGATGACATTTCGTGGGAAGGTGATGGTGCTGAAAGTTCCAAAGTTGGTACCTTCAGTAAAAGTCTTGTGCGCTGATTCTCATGGCTTGTTGTACCCAACAATCCCTCTGTATCTAGGCATATTACACGTAGTCGAGGATCAAATGCTGCCCACACTCCTAACGTACAAGAATTCTGTTCTGACGATGTTCGATGATGATGATGAATGAACTCGTTGGATATTGTTCTGGAAATGTTTGTTTACTTTTATTTGTATTTTCTAATCATTGGATGTATGTTAGTAAAGATTGTAAATAATTTTGACTTCACTTTGTTTTTTTTTAAAATTTTGTTCTTTCAAAATAAGGGTGCGGGTCTTATTCGGAGGCGGGTGGTATTCGAGATTATATGGTATATAAATCACCTGATGTATAGAATCAAAAAGCACAAAGCAGTGAAGATACACATTAAAATGCTTTAAGCCTGTCGATATTTGGAAAAAAGTGAATATTGTAATGCAGTTAGACAGTAAATACATAAAAGCATTAAAGAAATAGAGAATAGGTATGTTTCAAATATCATAAATTGTGTAAGATTCTGTGAAGGATTTGAACTTGCGCTGAGAGGACATGAGAATGTGAATCCTCATCTGATTCCAGTAACCAGGAATTTATAACAGATAATTTCATGCAAATAAACGTAAAATAGGATAAGAGGAGACAGGTGGAGTGAAGAGAGCAGGAGAAGGAGAGTGACGAGAGAAAAGAAAGGAAATCGATAAAAAAGTATTCGCTAACTTTAGTTCCCCGCCATCCGAAACCCCTACTCCCCAGGCAGGTCCCGCAAGTATGACATCATAGATGTGCCTGTGCATTCTGGCCTGTTCCATAATTTTGGTGCGGAACTGGACCATTCCATAATAGCTCACCTAGACAAGACGACTGTTTTCTAGGGGGCCTCTAAGTTAAAGTAATACAAAATTAACTTATCCAGATTATCTGATAATTTGTGTTAAAACTATTTCCCCCAAATCATGTTTTATTCCTTATTTTCTGCTATCATGATTGAAGCTATCCTGACCAACCTGAAGGCTTTTATCAGAAAGGATAAAATTTACTGCAACCACCAATAGATTATACCATGAACCACTATTGATCCGACATGAAACAAGTGTCCCAACACACTCTCTTTGAGAGACTATGCTATGCACCCCTGACATGTTAGACCAATGGGTTTTACCATTATCTAGGGCGTGCACAGACCAATACTTAATATGTATACATAGGAGTGTGTAGTCAAAAGTTGGCAATCATGTGGGTAAGTAACATAAGGAAATAGGAAGAAAGGAACATCGTCATGCGTAGCACGCTCTATCAGTCTTGGCTGAAAGGGGAATTTTATACCTTTGCCCCTGTTTTACATGTAATAGTGAATCTTTACCTTCAGTAAAAGTCTTGTGCGCTGATTCTCATGGCTTGTTGTACCCAACAATCCCTCTGTATCCAGACATATTACACGTAGTCGAGGATCAAATGCTGCCCACACTCCTAACGTACAAGAGTTCTGTTCTGACGATGTTCGAAAAACATCAAGCCCTTCAAAAAACGTGTGATTCAGTGTGTGTGACTTTCCATCACCAGTATTACCAAACACTGACACCACTTTAACACGTGTTGATGCATCACAGCCAAGACGACCTATGAATTGTTCTGCAGATGAAACCTGTGAACAAGATAAGAGTTATTGTCACCAATTCAATACAAATGATAGAGCCTTCAACCCACAACTGTATAAAAGGTTAGCAATGTCACGATTCTCAAACAACGGTAATTTACTATAAAGCTATAGGATACTGGCCAATTTAACTACCCTTACACACAGCACAACAAAGCTAATACAAACATCTATAGCTCAACGTTATAGAGTATTTGTACCCATGCAAGAAATGAGCACATGAACATAGATAGAGAATGAGCTCATACAAGGAAAACATAAAACAGCCAGCATTCACACAAAGAAGTTGTGGAGAAGAGAAATGATAATTCAGAAAATTACATACAAGTTATGACAGTATAACAGAGAAATAAATCAGAAATTCAAAAGGATGTTAGTGATAGTTATGCCAATATAGTTATTTTCAGCAATACAAAATGAAAGGAGGTACCTTTAGGTGCTCTTTTCCATCAATTAGTAAGAAACTTCCACCATTGCTATCTTCGAACCTTGGTCCCAATTTCAGCGAAGTAAATTCGGAGGTTAATGTCACATCAGGAGGCAGGCTACCAGGATAAGGATCACTCATCAGTCTACTATTTCCTAACAACGATGGGTTATCTATCGACTGCATAATTGCTGGAGAGTTGCTATTCTCCTCCAACCTCCTGCAGTGAAGACTTTTTCTTTGAACAACAGGATTCACAGGTCGATCCATGTGAGATTTAGCACGAGGTTCATTTTGATGTACTTAAACAAGTCAATTCAACCTCACGGACGAATAGGATCAAATAACTGAAATTTAATCAAGTCATCACCTGAGTTACGAACACTCATAATAAAATCACTCTCGCTACCTGAAGGCATGTGTCATCTTGATAATAATGACATTGGCAATGACCCAAGAAGTGAAAGAACCGTCCGAACATCAACAACGCACTATCTGTCAGGACAAAAAAAAAAGGAACTGGCACGGAAGCAAGTACAACGCAATAATTCTAAGCATATCACTTTCACCGCAACTCAGGAATATTTTGCCCGCATACTATTCGAACTTCTTTAAAAAAATAAAAAAAAATACCGATAGTATTAATATGAAAAAGTAAACAACATCTTGTCCCCAAGATTTCAACAAGAATTTCACAACTCGCCAAACGTTGACTCATGTGTTTCAAAGCTGTAATCGCAACCAGTAGAGCGCGATATCAACGAAGCCCGATTAGTTTCTACCAGTTTCTACGCTTAACCAAAGTGCGCTTGACTAGTTTCATCTCTGACAATTTGGTCTTGAAATACTTTGACAGCACCTACTTCTGTATGGAAGTGAGAAGTGAGATTAACTCTGTGTTAGAGGCTGTGATTGGTGTAACAAGGTTAGGAGAGAAAAGGCTGGAGAACATAAGAACAGAAAGGTGTAACATGTGATTCGAGACATTCTAATTCGCTTAAACCCTGCCACACCCCTTCACTTACGTATTCAATTGGTTTTCTGCCATACGGCCATCCAATCAAATGTAAGAAACGCCAGTTAAACGCCGTAAATGTTCCTTCTGATTCTTTATTAAATCGTCGATGTGCATTTCATATTATTTTGAATGGAATGCTGATAAGAGCAAGATTAAAAGAGAGGGAGAAAATACTTCGTTATTTTTATAGTGAAGGTGCAGTTAGTAATAATAGAATGTAATGCAGCCAATGGCCAAGAAATAAATACAATATCGTACATTGCTCATTCACTACAAAATGAGGTCAACGACGTTGTTCTTTCCGTACACTTTCGAAGATGGTACCATGGGCGCCCACAAGGGGGGCAAGGGGGGGCACTTGCCCCCCCCCCTGGAATTCTAAAGATGTTGATGTTCAATTGTTTAATATCATACCAGATTATTTCATAAACTGAAATTACTCACAGTCATCTAGCATATGTTATAACTGGAAGTTTCTGAAAACAATTTAATGTTGCTGACGTTATATTGGTTTTTATATTCAAGAACATTGTTAATGCCCCCCCCCCCCCCCTGGAAAAGATCCTGCGGGCGCCCATGGATGGTACCGATCGCATTGTTTCTTGCACAATTTGCAAGTACAGTCATTAGTAGGGTCGTGATGTCTTGTCTTGTCGCATATTTTGTGATGGAATCCATGCACAGCGAATCGCGTCATGATATGTCGCAGGTCGTAATTTGGACGTTGCCAATCTTGAGTCATCATAGCATCCGTGGTGTAAAACGTGCTCCATATTTCTTTCTTATTGTCGTGTAGTTCTTTTAACGCACTCTGATACGCAGGTGTAGAATGTAATAGCACCCATTATCGAAGATCCTCTATTTAAAAAATAAAAAAATAAAACCTTTCTCTCGCCAGCTCATACACCAACCGTGAGGGCGTGAATTTAGATACGCTGAGTACTCTTTTTTTAGATAAATTGCCTTGATCTTTTCCAGTTCCAGAAAATTGCTCATAGAAAGATGGTCCCACATTAGATGTAGGCTACCGGTAATCCGTAACTCACAATAGGCGAGATCTTCACTCTGAATAGCTTTATCGCTGTATCCACTGAGAGGTGCCTTGTGTGTAAGATGTGCATTGCTGTTAGTATTATCGCAGTTGCGACCTTGTCCTTGATGTGAAGTGTGAATGTGGTTCCTGTAGACTGTAGCGCCATTCCGAGGTATTTAAAGGATGCGACCGTCGTTAATCTTTCGTTCTTATAATAAATTGTGTCGTGATGCATTTCTTCCCCCTTGTCTGAATGTCATAACTACTGTCTTATTTGCATTCAGCTGGAGGTCGTTTCTGCCGGCCTATTCCACTAATCTATTGAAGGCTGCTTGCAGATCTGCCTGAGATGATGACGCAATCGTCATGTCATCCGCGTAAACACATATTTTTACATTACTGGAATTTACTGTTGTTATTGCATCCATGGTCGCTATGTTAAACAGGATCGGACTCGATGGGTCCCCCTGAAGCACTCCAGTCGTTTGTTCTATTGGGATAGATTTTGTCAGATTGTCATCAATCTGTACGTAGTTTTCTGCGAGTATGTTTCGTATCAGAACTAAGAGAGATGCATCACTTTCCAAGACATGCTCCATTCTTTAACATTCTGTTGATTGAGTCAAAGGCCTTTGAAAAGTCTATGAAAGCTACATGTAATTTTCCTTTTGGGTTTCTCGTTGTTTCCTGTATGTCATCTTGTAGACACTTAACTGCTTGCAGACTAGATCTTCCCTGATGAAACCCAAATTGCTCCTCAGGTATTTATTTTATAGTCCACGAGGTCAGTCAATCTATTTGTGCTAAGCTTTTTCAGTATCTTGAACGGAATGCATTTTAAAGCGACACCCCGATAAGCATCGGGAACTCCAGTATTTCCTTTCCCCTTGTAAAACATTTTTAGAGTGGCGTACCTCCATCTGTCAGGGATGGTTCCTCGTATGAGGCATTGATTCATGATGGCTGTCCAAACCGCTTTAAACACAGTTAAGGTTTGTTTAAGATGTTCATTGAAGATGTTATCTGGAACTCAAGCGTATCGATCTTTACTCTGCAGAATGGCCGCTTCTACTTCGTCCTCTGTGAACAACTGGATATTTAAATCTGTTTCATTACTATTTCTCTTAATCGGTCGGGAGTCCCTTGCTTGCAGTACCTTGCCAAAATGTGATGTCCATGTTTCCATTGCCATGTGCCTAGGAAATCTCGGTTGCAGCGCCTTATATGGGTTTTCTTCTGCCTTTTCTACCACTTGGATTTCCATTTGACGCTGATATGCTTCCTTATCTATCTTCTTGCAAAATCTCCTTAATGTCGAATAATTCTGTACGTTTGTGTCAGTTTTTGTACGAGTCACTGCGTGAAGAGCATCAATAGCATTTCTTCTTGACTCATAGCAAGCAGCATTAAACCATGGTTTAGCTCTGTGTTTATGTGATCTTGCTAATTCCTTTGAATTTTCTAACAAGTTTTCCATTGTACGTATTACTTCGTTCAAATAGCCATGTCTTATAATGTTTAGTAGATCCGGTGCTTTTGCTACTTTATCTACTAGACGGTCACTATTAATCTTCCTGGGATTAGTCTCTCGTTGCGGGTGGAAGTTTACATTGTTTCTTACGTCCGTGATGAAAGTCGTCTCGCCTGGTAAGTGCTTTCTGATAATTACATCTTGAAGTACTATCTGTTTCATGAAGTGAAGTCCCTTCATGGCTGAAAAGACAAGATCTATTGTACTGCTCCCATTATGTGAGAAGTACGGTATGTGTGTTTGTCTAGATCATTGGGAAGGGATAAGCCCTCTGCTTCCAGAAAATCCAGTACGAGTTTCGTCTTTATGGACTCAGATCTATCCTGCAGTTCATATCACCGGCTAGTATGAGAGGCTCGTTCTTGTTTATATTAAGGAAGGCAGTGCTGCACTCCTATGTCGTGGGTGTCTAGTGGAAAGAAGACCCTCATTATAGTGCACTGTGCAGTTTTAACAACTAATACATTGTCTGTTTTATAAGTCAGTTTGAACGGTGATATACTTGGGCTTACAAGGCACGATATTCCTCCCTTTGGGCGCCCCAATAATCCTTGCGTCGCCAACACGTGTGCCGCATAATGGTCTGGTGGAGTCCATTCTTCTGTTAAGAACGTTTCTAGCAATATCACGATATCATATGTCTTTAGTCTATCTTGACTTAATGAGTTATTCGCATTCTTCAGCCCTTCTATATTCCATGTTATGCATCGAAGCTTCTGGTAAGATGGTACATTCCCGTCTCTCTTTTGTCTCAGTCTGCTGATGTTCTTAGTGATACAATCGTGCACCTTCTGTTGTCCTCCGAAAAGGATGTATGAACCGCCTGACTAGTACTCCTTTCGGCCAGTACTGTGGTTGGTTAACCACATCCAACATCTCTAACGGTATTCCTATCTTAACTGCTTTACTATTGCCCCTTGTAGGTAACTCGTCACACACAATTCTTCCTGCTTCAATGTCGCTCTCTTTAAGAAACATTACCAGTTGTTCCTTATTCGTAGAACGGTACGACTACTACTACTAAACGTTTTCATTCCTCCCAAGAGGGGGGAGGCGGGCCTCTTAGACGGTGACGCAGTCTCTCAGGCCGGGAGATTTGTTATGGTGAAGGAGATGTGCGGAGAAGGTGAGGGGGTGGGCAATAGGGCTGGGACAGATACAACGCAACCGTTTTATCGCAACCGCTTCCGGAACACAACCGATGAAACCGATGCAAGAAAATAACAGTTGCAGTTGCAGTTGCAGTGGCGCTCTGCTGTTGCGTTCTTCGCCAGCACCAATCAAGTGGCGTTTCAAGTTTCGCAACCGGTACCTATACAAAACTGCCTTCCGTAAACGTTGCGTTTCTTGACACTGGGGTTTACCAGTGTAACTCACAGATCAGATAGGCCGTTCTGGAGTGCTGCCCTGCTATTGAATGAAGCGCCTGACGTCACCAAGAGCCACAATAGACAGTGCTACCCCAGATTCAATGGCCTGAGTGTTGCAAGATGCAGTTAGTCGAGTATTTTTACAGTTAATTTTGTTAGTTATTCTAATCAGCCCCCATTCAGTCATGAAATACAGAACTAGTGGATATTTAGATGCCGTGACATTTAACATTTAAAACTAATACGAAAAAATAACATGACTTCAAATCCGACTCTGTAATGACAGACACACTCACAAAGGCGATAATGAGTTGAGAATCAACCTTTCACGAACAACTAAAAGCATAGGTATCAATCAAGGTTTATTACTGCCCCAGTTAGCTGCCTCTGTGGATCCGTGGCAGAGTGTCGGCCTCCGGATCCCAAGATAGCGGGTTCAAACCCGGCAGAGGTAGTCGGATTTTTGAAGGGCGGAAAAAAGTCCATTCGACACTCCATGTCGTACGATGTCGATGTCGGCATGTAAAAGATCTCTGGTGATACATTTGGTATTTACCCGACAAAATTAATTAAATCTCAGCCATAGACGCCCAAGAGAGAACCGGTTTACTCTGTCTGCCATCTAGTGGGCCTAGAGTAAAACGGAACGTCGAAATTAACGAGCAGACAGCCAGATGGCGTCAAATCGAAATGTCTGCACACGGTAGCTGAGGCCATACGATTATTATTATTATTATTATTATTATTATTATTATTATTATTATTATTGCCCCAGTTTAAAGAAGGAAGTAATTCTTACGAGCATATTCCACTTGTAGGTCGCAGAAAGTACAGTAATTTAAGATTATATCGTTATGGATTTGTAAATTATGTTGATATTCAGATATAAATATTTGTAATTTCTATGTTATGTGCGGTAGTAGATTTTTAAGACTTTCAATCGGGGATTAGGTACGATTCAAGCACACGGTAATTTTAAATTCCTCTAGCCCACGTTTCCAGCAGTCTGAATGGGTAAAATGTAAAGTAGATTAGAAGAATGTTAGAAAAAGTAGAAAAAATAGTTATATTACTACTGTCGACCAAACTGTTATGCTCATTCGAGTTTGGAGGTTGTTTATGATGTAACCAATAGGCCTATAAAAATCCAATCACGCCACAGTTTTCCTCGTTTTATTTCACGTTAGTCACGAACGTTTGGAATTTTAAATTTGTACTTTAATATTTTTAATGGCAAATGGAACGCAGGAAGTGCCCGTTTTAAAATGTGTTTCAACCATACGTCAAGCTTAAGAAATTATTTCTCAAAATACGTCATCAGATCGAATCCAAATTTTAACATGATATACAATATAATGTTTTATGCATTATTTATAAAAAAATTAAAAAGAGCTGTTATCAATTTTGTAAGACTACTTTTTTTTCAGCTCAGGTTGGTTGGAAACTCAATTCTTGGTCGCGTTGTGATCTTTATATGTCCAATGGTTATGCTGTATGACTGAAACTCGTAAATGAATTCAATTCCTGTATATCAGTTTGTATTTATACTGGATAGAATGATATACATCACTGACTGGCCGGTGCAAGGAAAGACATGAGGCATTACCGCGCACTCCCTCATTTGTTCGGGAGGAGTACGTTATTTTGTAACCGTTTTATACAACGGTTGTCTGCGCGCAACTATTTTGCCCAGCACTAGTGGGCGGCCGTGGCCTATACTACGAACTGTCCCGGCATTCGCCTTAGTGCAGGAGAATGGAAAACTATTCTCAGGACAGCCGACGGTTGGGGCCAGCCGTGTGGTCCAGCCGTCTCCCGAATACAGAGGAGTAGAGCTACGGTACAGCCGTTGCCACCTCTCCTCTGCTCGGTTGGCCGGTCAGAGTACAGAGCCGTTGGACAACAGGCCCGCACTGCATCTATCGACCTAGAACGGTATAAACGTCCCACATAAAGCCATGCGTTTCGGGCACTCGCTTTAATCGTGTTTCATTCTGCTACTTTCGTGCCTCTTACAGGGATATTACTTTTCCTGGGCTTCCGTCTTTCAGCCTTCTCCCGGGCGCCCTCCTCTCCTACTTGCTGATCGTTAGAAGTTGTTACGGCATCAGTCAATATGTTTGCGTCTTTTATAACTTACTTGCATTATCCTTGTCCCGACTGTCTACGTTCTGCACTGTAGCATTCAGACTACTCTGGAAGATGACTTCAATTCTTGCATTCGTGTCGGTGCCGTATGCACACTGACTGACAGAGCAAATGCAACACCAAGAAGGAGTGGTCAGAACTTTATGCCAACTGCAGGGTAGACTGACGTCACTGAGGTATGCTCATGATGTGAAATGCGCCGCTGTGCTGCGCACGTAGCGAACGATAAATGGGACACGGCGTTGGCGAATGGCCCACTTCGTACCGTGATTTCTCAGCCGACAGTCATTGTAGAACGTGTTGTCGTGTGCCACAGGACACGTGTATGGCTAAGAATGCCAGGCCGCCGTCAACGGAGGCATTTCCAGCAGACAGACGACTTTACGAGGGGTATGGTGATCGGGCTGAGAAGGGCAGGTTGGTCGCTTCGTCAAATCGCAGCCGATACCCATAGGGATGTGTCCACAGTGCAGCGCCTGTGGCGAAGATGGTTGGCGCAGGGACATGTGGCACGTGCGAGGGGTCCAGGCGCAGCCCGAGTGACGTCAGCACGCGAGGATCGGCGCATCCGCCGCCAAGCGGTGGCAGCCCCGCACGCCACGTCAACCGCCATTCTTCAGCCGACAGTCATTGTAGAACGTGTTGTCGTGTGCCACAGGACACGTGTATGGCTAAGAATGCCAGGCCGCCGTCAACGGAGGCATTTCCAGCAGACAGACGACTTTACGAGGGGTATGGTGATCGGGCTGAGAAGGGCAGGTTGGTCGCTTCGTCAAATCGCAGCCGATACCCATAGGGATGTGTCCACGGTGCAGCGCCTGTGGCGAAGATGGTTGGCGCAGGGGCATGTGGCACGTGCGAGGGGTCCAGGCGCAGCCCGAGTGACGTCAGCACGCGAGGATCGGCGCATCCGCCGCCAAGCGGTGGCAGCCCCGCACGCCACGTCAACCGCCATTCTTCAGCATGTGCAAGACACCCTGGCTGTTCCAATATCGACCAGAACAATTTCCCGTCGCTTGGTTGAAGGAGGCCTGCACTCACGGCGTCCGCTCAGAAGACTACTACTGACTCCACAGCATAGACGTGCACGCCTGGCATGGTGCCGGGCTAGAGCGACTTGGATGAGGGAATGGCGGAACGTCGTGTTCTCCGATGAGTCACGCTTCTGTTCTGTCAGTGATAGTCACCGCAGACGAGTGTGGTGTCGGCGTGGAGAAAGGTCAAATCCGGCAGTAACTGTGGAGCGCCCTACCGCTAGACAACGCGGCATCATGGTTTGGGGCGCTATTGCGTATGATTCCACGTCACCTCTAGTGCGTATTCAAGGCACGTTAAATGCCCACCGCTGCGTGCAGCATGTGCTGCGGCCGGTGGCACTCCCGTACCTTCAGGGGCTGCCCAATGCTCTGTTTCAGCAGGATAATGCCCGCCCACACACTGCTCGCATCTCCCAACAGGCTCTACGAGGTGTACAGATGCTTCCGTGGCCAGCGTACTCTCCGGATCTCTCACCAATCGAACACGTGTGGGATCTCATTGGACGCCGTTTGCGAACTCTGCCCCAGCCTCGTACGGACGACCAACTGTGGCAAATGGTTGACAGAGAATGGAGAACCATCCCTCAGGACACCATCCGCACTCTTATTGACTCTGTACCTCGACGTGTTTCTGCGTGCATCGCCGCTCGCGATGGTCCTACATCCTACTGAGTCGATGCCGTGCGCATTGTGTAACCTGCATATCGGTTTGAAATAAACATCAATTATTCGTCCGTGCCGTCTCTGTTTTTTCCCCAACTTTCATCCCTTTCGAACCACTCCTTGGTGTTGTATTTGCTCTGTCAGTCAGTGTACTAATTATAGAAATCCGTGATCCTATATAATGTCTATTGAGTAAACTGGATATATATATATATATATATATATATATAATGGTGGAGAAAAATCCCTTGTTAGATAAAAATGAAAGATAAATTTGAGTTGAAGGAATATTTTTTATTCATCTGCTATTCCGGTGTTACTAATCTTATGATTATATCAAATAGTATGGGATAAATTTGATTGGAACGTTTTGTAAATATGCTCATACGATTTAGAAATATTCGAAATTAATTTTTGGAGGTTCCCCAAGGGGAATTTCTCTTTATGGAAATTCTAAATATGATAAGGTGCGAGAGGGCGGACGTACTGAACTGCCCCTCGGTCCCGGGAATTTGGAACTATAAACGAATAAAAGAAAGTCAATGTCGACCAATGAAGTGACAAAACGGAAGAAAGAAGATATCAGTGCTATAGGCGTTATGGTGCTAACAACAGTGGAAGTAATCCGTCAGTTTTCGAGCATCAAATTCACCACTCATCTCTGAATGCAAAAGTGAGGTTAAGTTTAACAAACTGTAACCCTACACAAACCACGCACTTCAACAACAAACCCATCTAAAAGTGTTACCATAGATAGCACAAACCGAATAAACTCACGCCACCGCACAAATCAACCCACACAGGAGGAAAAAATCCACAAGTGCAATAAGTGCGCTAAAACTTTTACCCCTACCGCACAAACTGACTCACACAGGAGAGGAACTCCACAGTTGCATTAAATGCGGTCAGACATTCACTGATATATATATAAAATTGGGTCTCTTTGGTTGAAGGTGCAGTTAGTCTGACCTCTAGATCACACACAACAATGACTGGCAAAAACCATTAGTTTCCCCAGTGTTCTGTGTAGCTCAAAGCGTTAAGAACGTAGGCTACTCGTAAATTGCTTAGTAGGTATTAAAACGCATTCATTACCTGCGTAACAAGGATTTCTATTAAAAAACCTAATTTTTGACCAAAGAGTAATAATAAACTAAGTTCTCATAAGCCAGGCTGAGTGGCTCAGACGATTGAGATGCTGGCTTTCTGACTCCAACTTGGCAGGTTCAATTCCGATTCAGTCCGGTGGTATTCAAAGGTACTCAAATATGTCAGCCTCGTGTCGGTAGATTTACTGGCACGTTAAAGAACTCCTGCGGGGCAAAATTCCAGCACCTCGGTGTCTCCAAAAACCATTAAAATGTAGGTTTTTTTTTTGCTAGAGGCTTTACTTTGCACCGACACAGATAGGTCTTATGGCGACGATGGGATAGGAAAGGCCTAGGAGTTGGAAGGAAGCGGCCGTGGCCTTAATTAAGGTACAGCGCCAGCATTTGCCTGGTGTGAAAATGGGAAACCACGGAAAACCATCTTCAGCGTTGCCGATAGTGGGATTCGAACCTACTATCTCCCGGATGCAAGCTAACAGCCGCGCGCCTCTACGCGCACGGCCAACTCGCCCGGTAAAAAAAAATGTAGTTAGTGGGACGTAAAGCAAATAGCATTAGGCCTATTAACACACAGCCACTCTACTCGGTAAATAGAAAACCAGTCATTGACTGGTAAGCAGTTTCACTAATTTTGCTCCAGGGGCTCTGTACTTTGGAGTGTGGGTTGGTGACCACGGGGCCCTCAGCTGAGTCCTGGCATTGCTTCCACTTACTTGTGCCAGGTTCCTCACTTTCATCTACCCTATCTGACCTCCCTTGGTCAACTCTTGTTCTTTTCCGACCCCGACGGTATTACGTATGGAGGCCTAGGGAGTCTTTAATTTTCATACCCTTCGTGGACCTTGTCTTCCTTTGGCCGATACCTTCATTTTTCGAAGTGTCGGACCTCTTCCATTTTTCTCTCTGCTTAGTGTTATATAGAGGATGGTTGCCTAATTATACTTCCTCTTAAAACAATAATCACCACCACCACCTTCACTAATTTTAAAATTACCGTAATTGTTCCGCTATAGAACGAGTCCCTGTTGCTGCGGGCTCATCTGTATGTTCTTTTCGCTGGTTTCACGTCGCACCAACACAAAGGAGTTTTACGGCGACGATGAGACAGGGAAGGGATAGGAATGGGAAGGAAGCAGCCATGGCCTTAATTAAGATACAACCCAGCATTTGCCTGGTGTGAAAATAGGAAAACACAGAAATTCATCTTCAGGACTGCCGACAGTGGGGTTCGAGCCTACTACCGGTATCTTCCGAATTAAAGCTCAGAGACGCGCACCCCTAACCGCACGGCCAACTCGCTCCCATCACTGACCAAAGTAGATTTACAAGCTCTGGATGATCAGGAAAACTTCACTCTCTTTTTGCTGCTAAATGCAATGGCCTTAACATCCTAACAGTTGTAACTAATTTATTTTTTAAACAGTTTATGAGCAGTTTATACAGACTTCTAGGATCTGTTCTTTAAGAATTCCATCCTGATGCACACAATTAGAATGAATATGACTTCAATTTTTTTTTTTATACCATCAAACTACTACTTCTTCTTCTTTATTACACAGTCCCAAAGTAAATCACTAGATGAGGTTCCAATGGTTTTACACACACATGCCGAGCAAGTGGCTGCACAGTTTGGGTCACATAGCTAACTCCTTGCGATCGGGTGATAGTGGGTGCGAAACCGACTGTCGGCGGTCCTGAAGATGGTTTCCAGTGGTTTCACATTTTCACACCTTTTGCAAGGGAGGGATTTAAACATGGACCTCTGAGCTGAAGCCCATGGTGTGTTCATGTTTGAGGCTGATTTCTCGGCATTGGTAGCTGCTAGGCGATCGGTTAGTTACAGAAATGTTCGTTAAACAGCCGTGTGGCATGCATGCGGTGGACTATATTGCAACCCAAGCCTTCTTTGATTGATGCTCTCAAGTGGGTCTTAAGCCATGTGCATATTTAGCACGACCACTCTGCAAAGCCCATTAAAATTTGCCCATGAAGTGATCTGGTTGGCTAACTTCATCAGCTGATGAAATGACAACGACCGGGTGAGTTGGCCATGCGGTTAGAGGTGCGCGGCTGTGAGCTTGCATCCGGGAGATGGTGGGTTTGAATCCCACTGTCGGCAGCCCTGAAGATGGTTTTCCATGGTTTCCCATCTTCACACTAGGCAAATGCTGGGGGCTGTACATTAATTAAGTCCACGGCCGCTTCCTTCCAACTCTAGGCCTTCCTATCCCGTCGTCGCCATAAGACCTATCTGTGTCAGTACAATGTAAAGTCACTAGAAAAAAAAAAAAGACAACAGCGCAAGGTATCAATTTTTCTTTTTCAAATTGTCTATCAGTGTCACCATCCCTCTAACACTCGTATACCTGGTTTACATTGTTTACCACCACCCTGTATGTACGTATGCATGTACTGTATGTATGTATGTATGTATGTATGTATGTATGTATGTATGTATGTATGTATGTATGTATGTATAAAGAAACCATAAAGGTCCAACAATACTGCCTTACTTGCAAGTTGCATGTCTGCATGACCACAAGAATCATTGTGTTTCTTGCTTTCTATGAAAGTTGCTTTTTCATTTGCTGATACCTTCATTCTTCTTGTACTTTCTCTTAAATTGATTATCACTATCTCCACTGAAGTAAAATTGCATATGGCTTTTAGTGCCGGGAGTGTCCGAGGACATGTTCAGCTCGCCAGGTGCAGGTCTTTTGATTTGAAACCCGTAGGCGACCTGCACATTGTAAATGTAAACTTGTATCCTCATCCCGAGATGTTGCAGCTCTTTTCAAGCACACCCCCAATGAAGGTGGGCTGCACGTACCATTTTAACCACATACTAGCCCTCCTGCCGTTCTTCAATTTCTGGCAGTACTGGGAATCCAACCCGGGTCTCCGAGGACGGCAGCTAATAACACTAACTGTTACGCTACAGAGGTGGACTACCACCACCACTGCAAGTACTAGATTCTTTTTCCCACCAAGGGGCTATCAACTTGGGAGCATGGATCACAAGTTGAGTCTGGCAGTACTTCAACATACTTGCCTGAAACTTCATATTCACCTTCTTGATTTAACTCTTGTTCTCTTCTGACCACAATGGTATTAAGTTTGCACAGCTTAAGAAGCCTTTCATTTTCATACCTTTCAGGACCATTCTCTGACTCTTCATTCCTGAAAGAGTCCAAGCTTTTCCTCTACTGTTAAGAGGAGATGATTAGCTTATCACCATTATCATCAATTTCTCTTTTCCAATTCCTGCTGTTATAGGAGTGTTGAGGATTAATTACACAGCAGCTTAGAAGCTTAGAAGCTTCACTCACTCACTCACTCACTCACTCACTCACTCACTCACTCACTCCTACTTTATATGAACATGATTTGGGGTTCGTAAAATAGAGAAGAAATAAATGATCTTGAAATACTTAAAAAAACGGGCCATAAGATTCATTTATAAATACAACTTTATTGAAATGTTCAATTGATGATGTATACAGGGACACGAACATCTTACCTGTCAGGATGCATAAGACATACTTTGAAGCACTACAAACTTAAAAATGGTATGATCTCCTTAAACACAGAAATTAGGTATAGGCTAGGTCGATAGATCACATATACACTGGCCACGTTTCCTCTTCAATGTATGGAACAAAAAGCACAGGATATTCTGCCGCAGCATCATATAGCAAGTTGTCAATTGAGTTAAGGAGTATTAATTTTTTTTCACTATTTAAGAAGTCTGTTTTTTAGTTATTTTTTACAAAAATATATAGAAATATATTAATTATAATTGCCACAGATAAATAGAATTGTTAATTTTCTCCAGTGTACTGCCAACATTGTTGTGATCAACGTATATTGTATTAAGAATATTAAACTTTTTTTTCTTTGTATCATGAACTGTAAAGCAAAAATTGTAAAGGGCAGTCCCTCCCTCGAGCTAATAGCTCATTGGGACATTACTCAATGAATGAATGAATGAATGAATGAATGAATGAATGAATGAATGAATGTATCAATCAATCAATCAATCAATCAATCAATCAATCAATCAATCAATCAATCAATCAATCAATCAATCAATCAATCAATCAATCAATCAATCAATCATTAATTCATTAATTCATTACAGCCAGGTCAGACTCTTAATGGCACCTTTCCATCTTCCTCTATTCAACCACCATTGGTACCTCTTACTTGTGTTCCAATCTGATTTTTTTCTCATTATATTACCTATAATAATTTTGAGTGTCCGATGATTTCCACATCACTGTAGTTGTCCATCAAGGCTCTGCCTTATCACCGCTACTGTTCATTCTTGTGATGGACACTGTTACATCAGATCTGCACAAGCCAATACCATGGACACTTCTCTATGCTGATGTCATTTTGGCTGTTGAGAATAAGCTTGATCTCCAGCACCAAACAGAAGAGTGGAACAACCGACTAGCGCAATACGGCCTGTGCCTCAACAAAAGGAAGGCAGAATACACAACATTAGATCCTCGAGAAGTTGGAACCATCCACGTTGACGGTGAAGATCTACCATCAGTAGAGAAATTTAAACATCTTGGTTCCACAATCTCTGATGATGGCCGACTTAGTGAAGAGGTCAACACAAGGATACATGCAGCCTGGCTGAAGTGGCAAATGGCAACGGGTGTCATCTGTGACCGTTGGATGAAGGAGCATCTGAAATCTAAGATCTACCGGCTTGTTATCCGTCCTGTCGCTCTCTACAGCACTGAGTGTTGGTCAGCTACAAAGGAGGCAGAACGTCGACTAAGCATCATGGAGCTGAAGATGCTTAGGTGAACAGCTGGCATCACTAGACTGGATCATATTTGAAACGATATTAGGAAATGTTTTGGCGTTGAACCGATCCAGAAAATGCAGGAAAACTGTCTGTGCTGGTTTGGGCATGTGTTGCGTGCAGAAGACAATACATTGACAAAGTCAGTGTATACATTGGAAGTCGCTGAAAAGAGGCCCAAGGGGCGACCAAGACAGCAATGGACCAAAACAGTGCACAACGACCTGAAAGCTGTAAGACTATATCCAGACATGGCCTGAGACCAAATTATATGGAGACAATGAATCCACACAGCAGACCTTGCCACCAGGCAGGACAAATGCTAAAGAAGAAGAGGAAGAAGAATATTGTGTGGCTATTGCTATCCTGGTAAAACCTGGTACAACCCTTGTAAGGCAGACTAGGGTGGGCAGCATCTGCCATGTATGCAAAACTGTGTGTTATTGTAATGGAGGATAGTGTTGTGTGCACTGCGTAAGTTGCAGCACAAACACTCAGTCTGGAAGTCAAGGGAATTCCTGACCTGGCCGGGAATCGAACCTGAGGCCCTCGGAACAACACTATGCTGACCGTTCAGCCATATAGCCGAACTCTTATTATAATTTTCTTGATACAGTCCAGCCACCTTATTATTCATGTTGTAGAAACCAATTTTGAAGTCAGAATTCAACAGAGCTTTGGGGCATCTGGAATTGATGACATAGCCTCAGAATTACTGACTGCCTCAGGATCAGCCAGCATGGCAAGGTTATTCCATTTAGTGCGTAAGATGTACGATACAGGAGAAGTGCCATCTGATTTTACACAGAATGCTGTTATAACTGTTCCCAAGAATAAATTTTATATTGGTTCCATATTGACAATATAATGTACAGAGATCCAATTCTTATAAAATAATTGAGTAGAGTGACATCTTTATACTGTGTTATTTGATTGCAATGTGGAATTTACTAGAACATTCTCTAGTAATGTATACATCGCACTAACACAGACAGGTCTTATGGCGACGATGGGACAGGAAAGGGCTAGGAGTGGGAAGGAAGCGGCCGTGGCCTTAATTAAGGTACAGCCCCAGCATTTGCCTGGTGTGAAAATGGGAAACCACGGAAAACTATCTTCAGGGCTGCCGACAGCAGATTCGAACCTACTATCTCCCGAATACTGGCCGCACTTAAGCGACTGCAGCTATCGAGCTTGGTAAGAGAATTAGTGAATTGGATATTTGTGAATTAATGGAGATAAAGATGTAAGTGTTGATGACAGTGAATATAACGCTAGTGACAATGAGTGCACTGACAGCATTACGGATGTATCGAGTGATGCGGAAGACAGTGGCGGTATTGATAGTGATATTATAGTTGGGGACAATGATGGGGCAAACGGTGTACACAATCATGTAAACAATGATGACTGGGGTCCTTGTGTAGGGGCACAGAAAGATATTCCATTTACAAGCCAGGAGGATCTAAATCTTCAAAATGATACTTCTTCATCCAAAGGAGCATGCGCATCAATAATTTTGAATCAGTCTACAACTAACCCTCAAAAAGAATAAAGAGCGGACCAATACCCACATGCCCTTTTAGTTGCCTTCAACAACAGGCAGGGATTACCTGTGGATGTACTCACACCTTCCCATCCACAGGGGTCCAACAGATGGTACTAAACAACAATCCGTGTCCGCGTCTAGGTTGCCCGTTTCAGTTGCCTCTTAAGACAGGCAGGGTATACCAGGGGTGTATTCTTCATCTGCGTCCCCCACCCACAGGGGGTAACAATATGTAATGTAAGTACTTATTTTGCATTTCAGTAGGTTAAAAATTAAATAATTGAAAAGGAGGTTCAACCTATTCAATACTTAAAAGAAGGAAATGCAGTAATCACATTCCTATTTAAATGGGACCGGTTTCGACCTTAGTCCAGGTCATCATCAGCCGTAAAAAGATGTACAATGTTTATGAATATTGGAGGTCAGTTTCACACTTTGATAGGCACAAAGACACGACACCACATTCTGTATGCACAAAGTCACATCACTATCAACTAATATACGAAGTTCAAAAATAACTAGAAGTCGCAGATGAATAGATTTGTAGTAGAAAGCCGCCAGCTCCAGGTGATCAGCGCGGCACATTCAAGGTCATGCGCTGCGGTCGAACGCCAAACTAGAGTGGAGAATGTTTTTGAAGGTCTAGAATTTGTCAAGGTTGCGGGAAGTTAAGTACGTATATAAAAATATACGACGCAAATCAGAATAATTGAGTGAGATTGCTGGGAGATTTTAACGCAAAAATAGTACGAGAAAGGCGATATCACCCAGTAGTAGGAAAATGGCCAGCTCATAAATTAACAAACAGGAATGGTCAAAGGTTAATTGAACTTTGTACAGACCATGGATTTATTTTGGAAACTACCAGATTTAAGAGGCGACCACACAAATTAATGACCTGGAAATGTCCTAACATAAAATTGGGGAATTCCAAATTGATCATGTTGAAATGGATAAAAATTATTATAAGGAAATTTATGTCAGGGTTCTCCATGGAGTAGACACTGATTCAGATCATTACATATCCAAAATAAAAATCAAGTTGACACCAAAGAGAAAACGTAAGCCTGCCCAATCCAATAGGAAGAGAAATTATGACCCCACTTATCTAATAAATAATGAAGTATACTTGAAGAGATCTAAAACACAACTAAGTGATGACTTAGAGGAGATAATTAATAAATTGAAATCAGTACCTGAAGAACTTGCTCCCATTAAAAGGAGGAGGAAGAAACACGTCTGGTAGAATGAGGAGTGTGATAAGGTAATTCAAACAAGGCACAAAGCATGGTTAAATGATCAACAAAGAAAAACTGACAAATCCAGAGCAGAACTAACTAATGCTTGAAGACAAGCAGCTAAAGAAATTCGAAGAATTAAAAGGAATCATAAGAATGAAATGCTCAGAACAATAGATGAATCATTCAAGCAACATAAAACAAGGGATTATTACAAGACGTTTAAACAGTATCAGTCTAAGTATACTCCAACACCACTTATGCTGTAAAATGAAAATGGGAAAATGGCACATAACAACCAAGACAATGCAAATATCTTGGCAGTCTACTTCAAAAAATGTTCGACTCGTTGGCTGAATGGTCAGCATACTGGCCTTCAGTTCAGAGGGTCCCGGGTTCGATTCCTGGCCGGGTCGGGGATTTTAACCTTCACTGGTTAATTCCAATGGCCCGGGGGCTGGGCGTTTGTGCTGTCCCCAACATCCCTGCAACTCACACACCACACATAACACTATCCTCCAACACAGTAACACGCAGTCACCTACACATGGCAGATGCCGCCCACTCTCATCGGAGGGTTTGCCTTACAAGGGCTGCACTCAGCTAGAAATAGCCACACGAAAATTATTATACTTCAAAAAATCACTCAACTGCGAAGACCCAAGAGAATATCTAGAGTTTGACCCTAAACAAAAACACTAGAAAAGGTTATACCACCAACTCCGAAAAAATGTCTGAGGAATGGAACTCAGCAATAAACCACCGCCTACAGAAGAAAGGTGATAGGTCAGATCCCAATAATTATAGAGAGATATCCCTTGTTGGTGTCACATATAAGATTTTTTCTAAAATTATACACTCAAGAATACAGGAACAACAGGACCAAGAACTTGGAGAGTACCAAGGAGGATTTTGGCCAGGCAGAAGTTGTCCAGATCAAATCATCAGTCTTAAGTGGATTATGAAGCATCAAAGAGCTCGAAGTAAGAACCTAGTCATCACTTTTGTTGACTTCAAAAAAGCTTATGACAGTATTCATCGGGAGTCATTACTGAATACCCTTCAAGAATTTGGTGTTCACAGAAAACTGATCAACCTTATTGAAATCACTCTCAAGAATACTAAAGCAAAAGTTAAATTTAAAGGAGAATTGTCAGAGCCATTTTCAATCAAAACTGGACTTCGGCAGGGGGATGGTCTCTCACCTATTTTGTTTAAGTGTGTACTGGAGAAGGTCATGCGAGAATGGAGAAAGAAATGCCAACCGAACATCGAGATTGATAGAAATATAAAACTAAACTGCTTAGCATTTGCAGACGATCTTGCACTACTGGCAAATAATGTGGAAGAGGCTAAAGTCCAAACTGAACAACTAGAAAATATTGCAGCAAAAGTGGGATTACAAATTTCATTTGAAAAGACAGAAATTATGCCAACCTTTGAGGTGGACACCCCTGTCATTCAACTAAACAAACAAATTAAGATTGTAAAAAAGTTCAAGTATCTTGGGGAAATTATAACTTGGAGCCTAAATGAGAAAGCCTCAATAGAATACAGAACAACAAAACGGAGACAAGCACAATGAGTCACATGGTCAACAACTAAGAAATCTCTCTCGGTAAATGCCAAATTCAAACATTATGGTTCAGTAGTTATACATGAAGTAACTTATGCAAGTGAAACTCTGTTTAAGTTGAATACCAAAGTAACAATGGATAAAATCGAAAAATAGACAGAAGGATCATCAGGACAATCATCATTAAAAAACATCAAGTAAATGGAAAATGGAGACTGCTGCCTAATTGAAATAGTCTATTGGGAAAATGAATCAATTGCGGATACAATGCAAAAAGGAGAATTGTCTTTTTCAGCCACATAGTAAGACTACCAGAGACCAGACTACTGAAACAATTATTCAATTTCTTTTGGAAAAGTAAAACCAAGAACAACTGGTTTGTTGAGGTCCAGAATGATTTAGAAGAGCTGAATATAATAATGAAACAAATTGCAGAGAGAAAAGAGAAGAGGATTCTGAGAAGTAGAGATAACCCTCCCCCCATGGCACTACAGCCCTTGAAGGGTCTTGGCCTACCAAGCGACCGCTGCTCAGCCCGAAAGCCTGCAGATTACGAGGTTGCGTGTAGTCAGCACGACAAATCCTCTCAGCCGTTATTCTTGGCTTTCTAGACCAGGGACGCCATCTCATTGTCAGATAGCTCCTCAATTCTGAGTGGACCTCGAACCAGCCCTCGGGTCCAGGTAAAAATCTCTGATCTGGCCGGGAATCGAACCCGGGGCCTCCGGGTAAGAGGCAGGCATGCTACCCCTACACCACAGGGCCGGCCGAGAGGTAGAGATACAAGACTAAAATTAAAAAAACAGTCAAATGAAAACAGTACACCATTACAGATGAAGAGATGGTGGCCAGGACAGAAAAAATGAAGAAGTTCTGGGAAGAGAAGAGGAAGCTGAGAAAACATTACAACTAATATTGTGAAGAATGTAGTGTATATGGATTGATTTAAATGCTCCAATGTGGGCATAAACTATGTAAATAAATATCAATATTATTATTATATTAATATTAAGTGTAGGCACTGTGGGTGTGGCGAGGCATTGAGGGGTATGAGGGAGGATTTGGAGAGTTTGAGGGAGATAATTAGGATTCTCACAGACGACAGGAAGGAAGGTAGGCCTCCCTCAAACAATGTACAGGTTACAGTAGGTGTAAAAGAGGGATGGGAAGGAAAGGGGGAATTGTAGAAGACAGGTTGTCTAATGTGCTAAGGGGAAGGAGATTGCAGGCTAAGGGCTCTGTTCAGGATCAGAATTCAGGACAGCTGTCTGCGAGAAATCGGTACGAGTCACTCCTGGTAGAACAACAGAGGGAAAATGAGGAACAGGGAACTGTTGCTGAGAAGTGTGGAAGTAGGAGAAAGTGAAAAGGTAGGAAAGGGAAATGTGGAGTAGTGGATAGGAGAAGACAGGTGGAACAGGGTCATGGGAGGGATAAAAGGGAGGAGGAAGTAGCTTCTGCAGCTATCAGGAAAGATAGGGCTGACCAGGAGGGGAGGGGATCAGATGAGGTGGGTAGGGTTGAGGCTCTGGTCATGGGGATTACATCATTAGACATGTGGGAAAAGTGTGTGGAGGAAAGGGAACCAAGGTAGAGTGTTATCCAGGAATTAGGTTGAGGAAAGTAGAAGAGAAGGAGGAGGGGAAGGAAAAGGTGGAAGTGTTTCACGTTGGTACCTCAACGTAAGGCAAGCTGGTATAAGTATCAGCATAGTTGGGCATGTGTGGGATCTGGTAAATGCAGCACGGGAGAAGTTTAAGGAAGCAGACACAGTTATCAGTGGAATACTGTTTAGGAGGGATACTGACTGGAGGATGATTGGGGATTTAAATGAGACTATGGAGTGGGTATGTTGGAAACTGGGAGTGAAATTTCTAGATCCTAATGGGTGGGAAGGAGATAGGGATCTGCGCTCCGATGGCCTTCACTTAAACCACAGTGGTACGTATAATTTAGGAAATTTGTTTGGAAGGGTAATAGGGAGGTACATTCATGGAAACGGGTTGGTCTAGGGAGCAGTGATAAGGGTACAGAGATTTGGAAGTCAAATAGGGATGACATAAACATGTTAGTGTTGAACAACAGAAGTATTGTAAAGAAAGAAATATAATTGATTTAATATATATATATATTTACCAGATATTGTAATAGGAGCTGAATCATAGCTGAGAAATAATAAAATGGATGCAGAAATTTTCACACGGAACTGGAGTGTGCATCGTAGAGATAGGAAAGGAATGGTGGGAGGGGGAGTATTAATTCTGGTGAAAGAAGAATTTGTGAACAACGAAAAAGTCAAAGATAACAAACATGAATTTCTAGGTGTAAAGGCTGGTCTCCACTGATTAACATTTAACACCAACATGTTCAATTTAACATGTTACAATTGACATGTATATTGTGATTGTGTCTTCCAATTGACTTTGCATGTTAACTCAGAATGTTGAAGTTAACACTTTTAACATGCTGGCGTGTTTTCCGCTCCAAGTGGGAAAGATGTCAAGTCAATTCGTTGTTCGTGAGATGTTGGCACAGCTTCGGCAACTTCCTTGCCGTTTCCATGTCAACAGATATCCAAATGACGCAAACGACGTGCTTCTCGTGAAGTAGGATTACAGTTACAACACTCCGCAACACTCATTCTCTTTGTTAAAAGCTACAAATACAGTACCGGTATGCGCATGCATGTCGTTCTCTCTGCACTAAACCGGTACTGAAATTTACAGTCAGAAATGGAGTGGAGCAAGATTACTTTGGACTTAATTAATGATATTATAGAAAGGCCTTGTTTGTGGGATGTCTCATCAAAGGAATACAGAGATAAAGCGAAGAAAGCCAACAGTTTCCAGGAACTCTAAATTATAATTATTCCTGTGAGTACATCGCAAAAACCTAGCATCCCTCGGCTCCCAGTACAGTCGAGTATTGCAAAAAAGTCAGAAAAGTCTGAAGTCGGTGGGGGGGCAGGAACAGACGAAGTTTATACTTCATAGAGGTTTGCTGTTGAAGCAATGAGCAGGATGAGGGGAGGAAATGTGTCTAATAAAACTGCATTTCTAAATCATAACAAGAAGCAACAGTGTCAACAACAAAGGCCGAATCCTTTTCATCTGAGTCCATTGTCCTTGTTTGAAAATACTACCTAAATGTATTACCGCAAATTGATATGATGAACTACCTATATACGAACAAAGAAAGTAAAGTTTAACATGTGTATTAAGTGTGGACACAATGTTAAATGAAACAGTATTCAACATTTAACATGGTGTCACCAGTTAACATTTAACATGTTGTTAAATGTTAATCAGTGGAGACTGGCCTTAAGGCTCATTTCTAAAGATAATAGGCAACTTGATGCCTTTGGAGTGTACAGCCTGGGAAAGGGTAGCGCTGACATGGATTCAGAATTATTTGATAAGATAATCAGCTATGTGGGAAACGACATGGAAAGGAATGTGATTGTACAGGGAGATCTGAATTTACCAAATATCAATTGGGAAGGAAATGTGAATGACAAGAAGCATGACCAACAAATGGCAAATAAGCTAATATGGGAAGGACAGCTGATTCAGAAAGTGATGGAACCAACTAGAGGGAAAAATATCTTGGATGTGGTGCTGGTAAAACCAGATGAGCTCTATAGAGAAACTGAAGAAATAGATGGTGTTAGTGATCATGAAGCTGTTTTTGTCGTAGTTAAAAATAAAAATGTAAATAGACTCTGGGATGGGTTTAAAGCAATTGTTGAGGAATATGAAAACAGGTTTGTACCTTTAAAGGTGCTAAGGAATGGTAAAGACCCATCTTATTATAATAGAGAAATAAAAAGACTAAGAAGGAGGTGCAGATTGGAAAGAGACAGAGTTAGAAATGGGTGTGGAAGTAAGGAGAAATTGAAGGAACTTACTAGGAAATTGAATCTAGTAAAGAAGGCAGCTAAGGATAACATGATGGCAAGTATAACTGGCAGTCACTCAAATTTTAGTGAAAAATGGAACGGTACATAAGATACTTCAAGCAGAAACAGGTTCCAAGAAGGACATTCCAGGAATAATTAATGAACAAGGGGAGTGTGTATGTGAGGATCTTCAAAAGGCAGAAGTATTCAGTCAGCAGAATGTATAGATTGTTGGTTACAAGGATAATGTCCAGATAAAGAAGTATTCAAATTTACAAATTTAAATTTACAATGACATTTACAATAAGATATAAAAGTTGAAAACTAGAAAAGCAGCTGGAATTGATAAGATTTTTGGGGCAATACTAAAGACAATGGGTTGGGATATAGTACCATATCTGAAGTACTTATTTGATTATTGTTTGGTTGAAGGAGCTATACCAAATGAATGGAGAGTTGCTATAGTAGCCCCTGTGTATAAAAGAAAGGGTGATAGACATAAAGCTGAAAATTACAGGCCAGTAAGTTTGACATGCATTGCACGTAGCTTTGGGAAGACATTCTTTCTGATTATATCAGACATGTTTGCAAAATTAATAACTGGTTCGATAGAAGGCAATTCGGTTTCAGGAAAGGTTCTTCAACTGAAATTCAACTTGTAGGATTCCAGCAAGATATAGCAGATATCTTGGATTCAGGTCGTCAAATGGACTGTATTGCGATAGACCTGTCTAAAGCATTTGATAGAGTGGATCATGGGAGACTACTGGAAAAAATGAATGCAACTGGACTAGACAAAAGAGTGACTGAATGGGATGCTATATTTCTAGAAAATAGATATCAGAGAATTAGAGTAGGCGAAGCTTTATCTGACCCTGTAATAATTAAGAGGGGAATTCCTCAAGGCAGTATTATTGGACCTGTACATTTTCTTATATATATAAATGATATGAGTAAAGAAGTGGAATCAAGAGGCAAGGCTTTTTGCGGCTGATGTTATTCTGTGTAGAGTAATAAATAAGATTGTGAGCAACTGCAGCGTGACCTCGATAATGTTGTGAGATGGACAGCAGGCAATGGTATGATGATAAATGGGGTTAAATGTCAGGTTGTGAGTTTTACAAGTAGGAAAAGTCCTCTCAGTTTTGATTACTGCTTTGATGGGGTGAAAGTTCCTTTTGGGGATCATTGCAAGTATCTAGGTGTTAATATAAGGAAAGATCTTCATTGGGGTAATCACATAAATGGGATTGTAAATTAAGGGTACAGATCTCTGCACATGGTGTTTAGGGGTTGTAGTAAAGATGTAAAGAAGAGGGCATATAAGTCTCTGGTAAGACCCCAACTAGAGTATGGTTCCAGTGTGTGGGACCCTCACCAGGATTACTTGATTTAAGAACTGCAAATAACCCAAAGAAAAGCAGCTCGATTTGTTCTGGGTGATTTCCAACAAAAGAGTAGCATTAGAAGAAGGTTGCAAAGTTTGGGCTGGGAAGAACTGGGAGAAAGGAGACGAGCTGCTCGACTAAGTGGTATGTAATTTCTATAGAACACTTTCTAGCCTTGTCAATACTTTACATATTTTATTATACTTAATTACTGTACATGTTTGGAGAGCTGACTACTCTCTTCTTCAGCAGTGTCAAAAAGATCAAAACTAAATCTTTGGACTTGATACATTTGTACAGAACAATAATTATATATGAATCTTGAAATTGTTACAACATTTCTTGGTGTTTCAACTTTTCTTACTTACTGTGTCATTTATTACAAACTTTAAAATAGAAAATTTCAAATCATAAAATGAATAAAACCTATTAGTCACTATGTGCTAAAAATTTTAAAATCTTCTCTGCTCTTGGAACTTACGTTCTTACTTACATCTAAAAAGAAATCAATTGTTTCTTTGTGTCTAAATTTATATTTACTTTGTCATTTAGTAAAACACTTTAAAATAGAATAATTTTCAGTTCATAAAATAAATAACATCTCTTAAGTCACTACATGTTGAGTTTAAATTATTTTCTGCTCTTTTCTTTCTGTTTTACGAATTAAGGAAAGGAGTAATTTCAAGAAAAGAGCCTGCTGTGGTACCAGCAGGATGCTATTGAAATTCATGACTGGCACCATTGGAATATTGTGCTACAATCGGCTCGGCACTCAACATGTTTAAGTCTTTAGATCAATTTTGATTATAGCTCAAGCTGGTCAAAATTACAGGCCAAAATATGTTTTAATGTTTATTATTTATTTACATTTTATGGCCTCCTTTGGACCACATGGATTTTTCAGTTTACTGTCAGCTCAGTACTTCTTCATTCTCTCGGATCTTATCTTTCTTTCTTCATTGCAAATCATCCTTCCTATTGTCTGTTTGTTGATTCTGGTTTGTTTATCTGTGAGTTTCCTGATTTTGTCAATTTTGTTTCTTAGGTCTTCCACTGTAATTTGTTGTTCATCCATATCTTCCTTGATTTCTGTAATCCACTTAATGTTGCACTTACCATTCCATAATTTTTCTATTATTCTCCTGATGATACTGTTGTCTGGTGTCCTGATTAGATGTCCAAAAAATGAAATGCGTTTCTTCCTGATTGTGCTCAATACTGGTTCTATTTTCTTGTAGTCTTTTTCATTAGAAGCTACTCTCCAGTGTCCATCTTTTTGGTATGATTCGTTGATGCACATTCTAAGGATTCCTCTCGCTATCTTCAGTATTTTTCTATTTGTGCCGTGTTAGTTGTTTTGAAGATAGTTTCACTTGCATATGTTGAAATGAAATGGCGTATGGCTTTTAGTGCCGGGAGTGTCCAAGGACAAGTTTGGCTTGCCAGATGCAGGTCTTTTGATTTGACTCCCATAGGCGACCTGCACACCGTGATGAGGATGACATATACACCCAACTACCGTGCCAGCGAAATTAACCAATTAAGGTTAAAATTCCTGACCCTGCCGGGAATCAAACCCAGGACCCTTGTGATCAAAGGCCAGCACACTAACCATTTAGCCATGGAGCCGGACACTTGCGTATGTTATTTATGGTTGATTGACTGTTTTGTAGTGTTTTAATTTTGTTGCTATTGACAGGCCCTTTTTGTTGTAGGTATTCTTGGTAACATATTGTGCTGTGGTCAATTTCTTTACTCTGTTATACCATGTTGGCTTTTCGTTGAGGTTATATGTTATGATTTTTCCCAGATATTTAAATTTATCTACAATTTTGTTTTCTTCACTTCCTATGCAATTTTGTTTATGAATACTGGGTCAGTTAACATGATTACTGTCTTTTCAAAAGATATTCCAAAACCAATTTTCTGTGCTATTTCCTGTAGTGATATAACTTCTTGTCTGGTTTTCTGAATATTGTTGGACAAGAGAGCAAGGTCATCAGCAAATCCTAGGCAATTTAAACTAATGTTGTCTTTGGGCCTTCCAATTCAGATTTTCTTTGGGTTAATCTTATACCATTCCCTCATTATGTATTCTATGGCACAGTTGAACAGAAGTGGTGACAAGCAATCTCCTTGTCTTAAACCTGTTTTTAATGATTAATGGCTCAGAGAATTCCCCTCTGAAGTTGACTTTTGATTCATTGTTGGTTAAGGTGAGTTCTATCAATTTTATTCATTTTAGATTTAATGTTCTTATTCATTTTTAATATAATTAGTGTGAACAGTATTGAACATGTGGACCTATCTTTAAATCCTTTTATAAGAACTGAATCCCTGTACATGTATGTACACGTAGATATGAAGGAGCTACCAAGAATTTCCAATAATTTGCTCATGGAAACATGAATACTGAAGTTAAAACCTGTTTTCCACCATCTCCTTCTAGGTAGGCATCCTGGGCTTGAATGCAGCAATTCCACAATTTTGCCAGTTTTTAAATATTTTTATTTGCTTTATGTCACACCGTCACCAGTTCTTATAGCGACAACGGAATGATTTGATATTTAGAAATTTCATGATCCGTATTGAAGTGGGATTACAATAATTGAAATTAAGAGGGTTCCTCCTATTCAATACAAAGATATTTATCACATATCGTTCACAAGAGGTACTGGTTTCGGCACCAAACTTGTGCCATCACCAGCCAACAAGTCAAATCGGGCAAACAAACACACTATAACTCCTGCACAGATGAATTTGAAATATAACTTTAAAATAACTTTAAAACAACTTTAAAAGACACTATAAGACTTGCACAGATGAATATGAAATAAAATATGGTACATGACGATGTTGCATTTCAGTTTAAAATTCGTTAAAATGACGATGACTCTGCTGTTGTATACCCATGGCGGTTTGTCCAGCTTGTATATGTCTTTAGTTTTTTAAATCTGTTAAATTATGCTGCGGAGTTTAATGTCATATGAAGTTAACACTATGTTGTTCTGTAGTTTGGTTCCAAAAAATAAACATGCATATGATCCGCCGATCACTCAGGCTGCTCAAGGTTCCAAAACCCATACTGAAGTGGGAATTAATTCTTTGGATCTAAGCAAGTTCATCATATGCATGTTTATTTTTTGGAACCAAACTAGATATTTACAATAATTCCCTATTTTTTAATGTAACCTCCCATTTCATAACTGGTCACAATACACTACTACATTTATACCTAAGATTAACTTCTTTTGTTCACCATAAATGTGCTGGCCAACACACATTTTCATGTCCCAAATGTTAGATCTCTTTCTGTGATTATTTGACAATTCTGATCCCAAAAGAGGCACCAGTTTTTCCCTATCAGATTTAGTTTTTGAGATGCATGACATGTACCATATATTTCTCTTTTCTCTGCTTGCCATAAAAATGCAGTATTTAAATAGTATGTTTTAGGAACAGAGGAAACATTAAAATTTAGAGAAAAGTGTGTTACCATACATGAAATCTACTTATTTAATATAAAAAGCACAAGTGTATGATACAAATTTTCCAGTCAATCATTGGACACACAAGAAGCTCCTTTTGTAAGACTTCCAATGGTGAGATCTGCCACGATAATCTCACATAAACCGGGCGAGTTGGCCGTGCAGTCAGGGGCACGCAGTTGTGAGCTTGCATCCAGGAGATAGTGGGTTTGAATCCCACTGTCGGCAGCCCTGAAGATGGTTTACCGTGGTTTCCCATTTTCACACCACGCAAATGCTGCGGCTGTATCTTAATTAAGGCCACGGCCGCTTCTATCCAACTCCTAGGCCTTTCCTATCCCATCGTCGCCATACGACTTATCTGTGTCGGTGCGACATAAAGCAACGAGCAAAAAAAAAAAAAACCTCACATAAGATTCCAAAAGTAGTCTGCCATCTCGTGTATGTTCCATCTTCCTTGGTACCTGGCTTCAATTGCTTTTATGTCCTCGTGAAATCTTTCACTTTAGTCTTTGCTGGAAAGCAATTTCTAGAAATTTCTAGAAAATAGAAGTTTGAGAATTATATTAGGCGAAGCTTTATCTGATCCTGAAACAAGTAAGAAGGGGTTCCATAGGGCAGTACTATTGGACCATATTTTTCCTTATGTATGTCAGATGAAAAGTCAGGTTGTAAGTTTCACCAAGAGGGATCACTGTAAGTAAGTAGGTGAAAACAACAATAATAATAATAATAATAATAATAATAATAATAATAATAATAATAATAATAATAATAATAGGAGATTTCAATGCCCAAATTGGTAGAGAAAAGAAATTCTGGGCCACTGTAGGACTATACCCAGCGCACAATACAAACTAATCAAAATGGAGAAAGATTAATTGATTTTTGCAAAAATTTTGATCTCAAATTAATGTCAACACATTTCCGGGCACTTCCACACAAGAAAATAACCTGGAGATCCCCAAATTTTCACTTGGGAGACTTTCAACTAGATAATGTGGCTATTTCTAAGAAAAATCAAAAAGAAATTATGAATGTTAAAACCCAGAATAACAAAAAAACCTGCGTGTTGATCCGGAATTCTTAAACAGAACACTAGTACTTTCCTTGAAAGTATTCCTACTCACAATCCTTCAAACTGGTTAGAAATCAAAGACATACTTTTGAAGGCTTCTCGAAATGTTGACACCCCACCCAGATAACGCAAACATAGGTGGTGGAATGAAACCTGTGACAAGGCCATAAAATTTAGAACTAAAGCCTGGCAGAATTGGAATTCTCATAAAACTGAACAAACCTGGTAGGAATTCACCAAAATACAGAAACAAACATAAAAAATTATCAAGTCTGAAAAACACAAATACGAACACTACAGATTGGCAGAAATTGAACAAAATTTTACAAAAAAACAACACACGAAAATTCTACAAAACTTTCAGAGAAGAATTATCAAATTATCAGGCACCTGGTCTTTGCTTCAAATGCCCAGTGTAGTCTGGAAAATCAACTAGATTCTTGAGAACATCTGGATCACTGAAGAAATCCCGGGAGACTGGAAATGTGCGCTAATCCATCCACCACACAAGAAAGGGGATAAAACGAACATCTATAATTATAGAGGAATAAGCTTGATACCAGTTGCTTACAAAATTTTTCCCAAAACCCTGCTCACTAGACTTGAGAAACAAGCAGACCATCTAATTGGTGAATACCAGGCAGGTTTCCCAAAAGGAAGATTTTGTACAGAACAAATCCTTAATCTCAAAACTATCCTCCAAATGCGCAAAACTAGACAAACAGTTATTACTTTTGTAGATTTCAGAAAAGCATATGACTCTATAGACCGTCAAACACTTTTCAATACTCTAGAAGAATTTCAAGTAGATAAAAAAAACAAGAGAATTAATCAAACAAACATTAACTGGCAAAATATCTGAGCCTTTTCCTGTTAACACCAGGGTCCGTCAAGGAGATGGTTTATCGCCGTTACTGTTTAACTTGGTACTTGAGAAAGTAATCAGGACCTGGGAAAAGGAAACTAAAGGAATAACCTTGGAAGACTACGTAAAGACAGAATTCATGTGCAATGTCTGGCCTTTGCTGATGACATAGCAATCCTTTCCAATAATAGGCATGAAGCAATTTATTCCATTGAAAAACTACATGAAATTGCCATCAAAACGGGGCTTCAAATTTCGTATGAGAAAACTCAGTACATGGAAGGAGCCTCACGATACTTAGATGGACAACCTATGATAACTAAATTCGGCAAAATTGTTCAAGTGAACCAATTTAAATATTTGGGAGAAATTATTCAGCCCTCTGGCTTAAACTGCAAAGCAAATAAAGAAAGAATTTCCAAATTACAGAAAGCATACAGGATCACTTGGAACAGGTATAATAAAAAATCAATATCTCGGAATGCAAAACTTAGACACTATAATACAGTGATTAAACCTGAAGCGTTATATGCCTTAGAAACCTTAATCTTTAACCAAAGACATTGACAAACAAGAAAGGAAAATTTTATGAAAAATTTTTGGCCCAGTTTGTATACACGGAATATGGAGAAAAAAATCATCCCAGGAGATATATTGTTATTCTGAAAAAAATTCTCACACTTTTTGGAAAAGACGATTGAAAATTTATGGACACATTATCAGAATGAACACTAACAGGCTAACTAAAAGAATTCTCAACCTGGCCCTTTCATTAAAAACCAAGAACAGCTGGCTTCATGAAATTGAAACAGATCTCCAGGAAATCAACATCTCAGAAGACATTGTACAGGACAGATGTAAATTCAGAACCAAAATCGACAATCACCACTTTGAAGACAAACCCAACACCGGAGCTACTATAACTTGGACAGAAGAACGAAGGAAGAAGCTCAGCGAGAGGATGAAGAGATTTTGGGAGGAAAAGAAGGCCAACACATCAGCTAAGCAAGTTCAACCGTGCTCCTGAGTAGGGCATAATGATGTAAAAAAAAAGTTGTTTGCTTTACGTCCCACTAACTACTTTTACAGTTTTCAGACATGCCGAGGTGCCGGAATTTAGTCCCGCAGGAGTTTTTTAGGTGCCAGTAAACCTACCGACATGAAGCTGTTGTATTTGAGCACCTTCAAATACCACCCGACTTAGCCAGGATGGAACCTGCCAAGTCGGGGTCTACCATCTGAGCCACTCAGCCCGGCTAGGTGAAAATATATGGAAAGATCTTCATTGGGGAAATCCTATAAACGAGGCTGAAAATAAATGTTACAGATTTCTTCATATGGCTATGAGATTATCCAGGGGTTGTAGTAATCATAACTGTGATGCTATAAAATCAGCAGTGATTATTACATATAAGATGTGTGGGTCACCCTACACTTCATAATTTGTCTATATAAATGTTTATTAGAATTGTCGCAAATAAAGAAGAATGGAAATGCTGGTTAATAGAGCAAACGCCTGAAAAGCCTTACATCTGATCTATTAAAGAAGAAATCACAAAGTAGCGTTATTGAAAAGCGCTCAGGGAAGGGAGTTGGTGGTGATATTCTGAGCCGGTTGGTCATGGAAAGTTGCTATTTTGCTATTTGTTTTATATCGTACCTACACAGATAGGTCTTATGGCGACGATGGGATAGGAGGGGCCTAGGAATGGGAAGGAAGCGGCCATGGCCTTAATTAAAGTACAGCCAAGCATTTGCCTGGTGTGAAAATGGGAAACCACGGAAAACTATCCTCAGGGCTGCTGACAGTGGGGTTCGAACCCACTATCTCCCGGATGCAAGCTCACAGCTGTGCACTCCTAACCGCAAAGCCAACTCACCCGGTAGGTCATGGAAAGTATGATCTTGCTTGGCCCTCAGTGTTGGTATGTAAAAGGCAGGCTGTGTAAGTGGTGGGAGAACTGCCAGCAGTGAGGATGAGTCTGCTCGTCCTAGACCCTTTATCTTCTAGTTTGTAAGATCGTGTACCTGAAGAAGACATTCTATGTTTTGTATGGGTTAGTATGGTAAAACTGGCCTGTAACTTAAGTACAGTAAATCAAAATATGGTGACAAAACAGTAAATAAATTGTGTGGTTATTAAGCTGAAGAATTAATGAAAAAATTATGTTTGTTTGTTAAGCTACTAAGATGAAAAAGTAACACTAATTTATACACCATTGCTGCCCAATCCCATTTAGTTTCAAAAAATTGAAACATAAAATTATGTTTTTCTGCTTTCCACCTAAGTGGATGTAAAAATCTAAACAAATTCTTTTGTTAGCCATGCTATTTGTTTTCAAGCAAAAAAATATATGGTATAATGAAGGTGCAGTGGATTTATACAGTTTAGGAAATTCTCTGCATAAGCGTCATCTACAAACAAAGTAACACATTGTTGCTTCAGTTTCATTATAAGAGTTTGAAGTCAGAAATACATTGCCAGAAAAATAGCATGCAACATCCTCAAGGACTGTGTTCAGTGGCACCAGGTATGTACACACTGAGGGGTTGTTATATTAGTGATTCATTTGTCACGGACATCAGCAAACAGGTGGCGCTCAGGAGGCCTGTCCGTGCACACTCTGTCTTGACTCTGCAGGAAGTAACTGTGCTGAGATTAGAGCTGAACAATGTTTGCAACATTCATTGCAGGGTACAACCATGCCCTGCCGACGAGTACGTGCTTCTGTTGAACAACTGCAGCCATCTGAACCGGGTCGCATTGTGGGTCTGCGGAAAGCTGGATGGACGTATTGATGGATTGCTGCACATGTTGGGTATACAGTGTGTCAGTGGTGTGTCGCTGCTTTCAGCAGTTGTCTGTGGAACATTTCCATACCCGTAGACCAGGCTCCGGACGTCCGCATAGTACATACGCATATCAAGACCGGAGCATTGTGCGAGCAGCAGCGGCTAACTGAACATCATCCAGGAATTAAATCTGTCACATTTTGAACATGCTGTGTCACCAAGGACCATTGGGAACTGTCTGCTTGCAGCAGATTTACGATCACGTGTGCCTCTAGCCAGTCTACCACTGACACCACGACACCGCCAAGCACAGCTTAATAGCTTTGGAGAGGGGAATGGCACTCTGTTGTCTTCAGTGACAAGAGTAGGTTCTGTCTGTATGCAAAAGAACATGGATGGCGTAAACCTGATTAGCGGCCTATTCCAGAGTGCATTCGCCCACAACACCCAGGTCCAACCCCAGGCTTCATGGTGTGGGGGGGCCATCAGTTACAACTCACGGTCAAAGTTGGTGTTTCTGCTGCGTAACGTAACCAGTGCCCGTTACATTGCACAGGTTGTTGTTCCCGCGCTACTACCATTTCTTCGACAGGAAGGTGAGGTGCTTTTTCAGCAGGGCAATGCACGTCCATGTACAGTTGCTGCAACACAACGTGCTTTACGTGGTGTACAACAATTGCCCTGGCCAGCAAGATCATTGGATCTCTCGTCAATTGAACACAGATGGGACATGATGAAGTGGGAACTTACGTGGTCTACGGAGCCTGCAAGAACCAAAAGATGTACGATGGTTGGGACAATCTATTCCAGGATGCCATTTGGCACCTTTATGATCGTTTGTATGCGCGAATACATGCCTGCATTCCTGATGGAGGGGGGTTACACTGTGAACTGATGCAACTGTTTGGGCACCCTTTGATCCTCTTGGAGCCAGGCGGTACTGCAAGCACCCACCCTTTAAATTGCCAGAGGCGATCAGGTTGGCCTTTAAAAATCCAGTCGGAAGTTGCTGGAGCCGATTACATCGGCTGGCTTAAAATGATAGGGTATACATAATTTTGTGGCAATCTATAGTGATGTGCATACTTTTGTGACAACCTATAGTAAAGGTACTACAAGTTATTGTGTGCCTGACCTTGCTGTGGAATTTCTAAGAGGGTGTTCTAGCTTTCACAAGAACTGTTTCCTGTGTTTAGAAATACCGCTAACTGGTCAGTACGAGATTTCTCCTTGCAGTGAGTGGATTTGTAAGAGCAAAATGCCAAGTGGTTAACGTGATATGTTTTCAGCAGGTATTGATGATGATAAATTAATGGAATATTTGGAACAATGAGAAGTTAACGCGGATGATTTATCGGATAGCAAATGTAGTTCAGAGAGTAGTGATGAAAATATACCGGACACGCCCCTGGGATTACCACAGCTAAAGAAGAGGCATTTATTTGTTTCTAATGGCAGTAAAGCTACTATGAATATGGTGTTAAATGAAACTAGTGATTACAAAGATAATGACGATGATGTCTCTGGAGAACATTTTGTGGAAATTTCTCCCAATGAACCTGGCAACGTTCCTCAGACTCCTATTGCCTTCGTGGAACTTCCTAGACCTAAACATGCCCCTCCGTCTGATTCTCCACCCATATCATACTTCAATTTATTTTTCACTTTTTCTCTGCTAAACTTTATAGTCACAGAGACCAATCGCTACGCTGAACTCCTTACTTGTAATGAAACTGTCACCCAATTCCCGAGCTCGATGTTGGAGACACACCACAAATGATGAAATAAAGGCGTTCATCGCTGTCACCCTGAAATGGGACCGATAAGAAAATCTACCATTGTTTTGTACTGGAGTACTGTAGACCATTTCATTACCCCTTGGTTTGGTGAAATGTTCTCAAGGAATAGGTTTCAGCTTCTTTAAAAAAAATTTCATTTAGTTGACAACAATAAACTTTCTCCTCCTGGCTCTCCAAACTATGATCTCTGTGCTTGATTCCAGCCTCTTCTAGATCATACTAATAGGCTATTTGATGATGATGCCATCCGTTCAGTCATATCCAACAATCAGCGATTCTATGAATTAGCGCTCTCCAAGTTGTCCTGTTCCATACTGCCTCCTTTAGTTGTTCCAGGGTGAGGGTTGTGTCTGTTTTAATGGTGTCCAACCAACGAGTCCTCTGGCGACCTGGTCTTCTTGTACCGCTGATCATTCCTAGCATGATTGCTTTCTCCATTGCATCCGATTGCGTAACGTGGCCAAAGTAAGCTAGTCTCAGATTCATAATCTTACCAACCAATGACATACAGGGCTTGATGCGCTCTAAAACTGCCTTATTGGTGATTTTTGCAGTCCATGGTATTCGTAAGAGTCTTCGCCAACACCAGAGCTCAAAAGCATCGATCTTCCTTTTGTCTGCCTGTTTCAGCGTCCAGCTCTCACATACATACATGAACAGTGGGAAAATAATCGCACTGAATGCTCTGTACTTGGTAGTCAAACTGATATCTCTGCTCTTTCAGATCGGGGACATAGTCATCATAGCAATACGTCCAAGCGAAATCCGTCTTTTGATATCAGGACCACAATCTTCACTTTGACTGATTTTGGCTCCTAAGAAGATGAAATCCCACACACTCTCTATCTCTTTCCCATTTATATTTAGACAAACTGTATGACCCTCATCTGTATTCATAACTCTGGTCTTTTTAATATTGAGATAGAGGCCCATTTTTTCACTTTCAACATTGAGGCAGGAAATTAAAAGCTTTAGATCTTCTTCTGTTTCTGCCAGCAAGGTTGTATCATCAGACATCATTATACCCCTCACCAGCAACTATCCATAGACGAAAGTTTAGTTGGAACTAAATGCCATACACAACTACTCCATGGTTCAAGAATAGACAAAAAATTATCATGAAAAATCCTGTGTGGCATAGAACTTTTGTCGCGTTGTATGTAGCTCTCCGCAACAGAGGAAGAGGTCGTGAACTGTGTGCAGCAAGTGCAATAAAGGCTTGTATACTAAATGTGCAGCTCTTCATAAGTGCCCTAAATAAACAAAATATATTTAAAGTTGTATTTCAACAAAACACACAGATTTTTTTAATAACGTTGCGTTATGCTTAAATATTTTTATTGTTCCTATTAGTGTTAGTGATAAGTGATTAGTGTCAGTGTAAATACCTTTAAGTGCTTCAACAGTGGTCTCAAACTTTGAACATTATATAGCTGGTGATAAGTCTTCTTCTCAACAATTTTTGGTGAGTAAATTTATTTTGTCATTTTCCTTCTTTTTACTAGTGTCATAAAAAATTTGAATTTGCATTTTTATTGTTTTTCTCGTTCAGAGAAATCATTATAATTCTGTTCAGAAATAAATTCTCTTTCATTACGTAAATGCCGGTCCCCATGGGTCAAGTGTAGTGTGTCTGCCTCTCATCCGGAGGTCATGGGTTCGATTCCCAGTCAAGTCAAGGATTTTTACCTGGGCCCGAGTGTTGGTTCAAGGTCCACTCAAACTAAATGACCCTAAGTGATTACAATCGAGGAGACATCTGAGGCCGAGAGGGCGACCTTGGTCTAGAAAACCAAGAATGATGAAGACCATGCGTCACCTCGTAAACTGCAGGTCTTCGGACTGAGCAACGGTGCCTTTGGTAGACCAAGGCCCATCAGGGCTTTAGTGCCATCGATTTTTTAAGTACGCATAATCTATTGTAAAATGTTTTTTAAAAAATAAATACTGGAATCGAAAACAAGAAAAGGTTTTCCATGAAAATAAAAACTACACTATCAACTATTAATTTTTTACTTTTTAATAACTCAGGACTATTTTTATATAATCAAGTCTGCACATATAAAATTTCTTGTCAGTATTTGCCATACATCGATATATATGCAAAATTTATCGGTGAGTAAAATTGTCTTATTTTTATTAGTGACATATGTTTGAATTTCTATTTTTATTTTTTTCTCGTTCAACGTAATTATTTTATAGAATTACTAGCTGATGTACCCGTGCTTCGCTACGGGATTCTCAGTAAGACTGACTTTGTTGTTTTCCTAACTGAAATCAACATAGGTCATTACAAAAACGTATGAATGTAACGATTAAAAGCAATGCTATCATATAAAATACTCGATCAAATGTAAAGCCGCACGTTTTATCACTTTTAACGAATAGTGCTGCGGTTAGATTGCGGTGCCAATCTAATAGTCCAAAGTTCCAGAGCTGGGATGACCAGGCCGCAGATTGCCATGAACACTCATCTGCCATTATTCCGCTAAATATGCACACTGTTCATTCCAATCAGTGCCTCAGAGTAGGGATTGAATAGCCCGAATGCTATGATGATCCAGTGTGTTACGTACCAGTAGTATCAGAAAATTTATAAACCAGGGGAGTGGCATGCTAAAGAAGAAAGTTATCTAACTCCCCAGCTACTTCCCATCAATATTCAGGCAGGCTGTTACACTCTGTACGACTGGGCGAGTTGACCCTGTGGTTAGCGGTGCACAGCTGTGAGCTTGCATCCGAGAGATAGTGGATTCGAACCCCATTGTCGGCAGCGCTGAAGATGGTATTCCGTAGTTTTCCCACTTTCACACCAGTCAAATGCTGGGCCTGTACCTTAATTAAGGCCTAAGGCACTCCTAACCCTTTCCTATCCCATCGCCGCCATAAAACCTATCTATGTCAGTGCGACGTAAATCAAATAAAAAATACTCTGTATGCAGCAGTAATCCTATCTACCGGAGATGGGGGGGCAACAGAAGACACAAAGCACATCACGACAAACAATGGTCAATGTAATGTTATTGTTGATCAATGTTATGAGCTTTCTATATTGTAGGCCTACACATTTAGTTTTCTTTCGACTCTGTGATTTGTAAAATATTGTATACCGTAAACTTTAGTTTCTTATTCTCCGACTTTACATACCGATTTTCATTAAATACTGTTTACCCATTTTCTCGTTACTCGGCGCTGATATGGACTTAGTAACAAAAATCCAAATTCATGAATATCTTTGTGATCATAGCCAGTATGGTAACAATGTATAAGACATGAATAATAGGAAATTTAGTACTATGTAACCTTAGTTATGTAGCATTCATCGATTACACCTCTAATAAGAAATATTTGAGAATTACATTTTAGGCCTTCCCCTAAACTACCATTTCACTCAGCGTGAATAAAATAATTTACAGCCTAGACTATAGTGACTTATTTCCTGACTTTGCATACCGATTTTCATCAAGATAGGACTACTAATAACAACAATATTTGAGAATTAAATTTTAGGCCTTCCCCTAAACTATAATTTTTCTCAGTGTGAATACAATTATTGACAGCCTAGATTGTAGCAATTTATTTCCCAACTTTGCATACCCATTTTCTTTAAAATACGACCACTAATAACATAAATAGTTGAGAATTCTATTTTTGGCCTTCCCCTAAACTACCATTTCACTCAGTGTGAGTAAAATGATTTATAGCCTTGATTGTAGAGGCACATCCCCCGACTTCACATACCGATTTTCATTAGACCACTAATAACATTAATAGTTGAGAATTCAATTTTAGGCCTTCCCCTAAACTACCATTTCACTCAGCGTGAGTGAAATGATTTATAGCCTAGATTGTAGAGGCTCATCCCCCGACTTCACATACCGATTTTCATTAAATTCTCTTCAACCGTTTTCTCGTGATGCGTGTACATACATACATACATACATACATACAGACAGACAGACAGACAGACAGACAGACAGACAGACAGACAGACAGACAGACAGACAGACATTACGGAAAAGTAAAAAGTGCATTTTCTTGTTACTATGGACATGACCGATACAGAAATACCATTATTTTCAAATTCTGAGCAATGTACAGACAAAACTCTTATTTTATATATATAGATGGTTACCTAGTTTTCCTTCCTCTTAAAACAATAATCACTAGGTGAGTTGGCTGTGCGCGTAGAGGCGCGTGGCTGTGAGCTTGCATCCGGGAGATAGTAGGTTCGAATCCCACTATCGGCAGCCCTGAAGATGGTTTTCCGTGGTTTCCCATTTTCACACCAGGCAAACGCTGGGGCTGTACCTTAATTAAGGCCACAGCCACTTCCTTCCAACTCCTAGGCCTTTCCTACCCCATTGTCACCATAAGACCTATCTGTGTCGGTGCGACGTAAAGCCCCTAGCAAAAAAAAAAAAAAAAAAATCACCACCACCACAATCCCAGTTCTTCCACATCCATCTCTTCTCAGCCCTGACCCACTTGTTTCTGCTTCCCAACTTCATCAGGAGGGCAGGCATCAGCACTCACTGAGGGGCCATCTTGACAGATCTTCAGTCTTGATGAGATACGTGTAGGATAAGAAGAAAGGCAGATACATACTGGAAGAGGGAAGAAACAGAAGATAAGTATGTTGGTAAAATATTCGGAACAAAGGACAAACACATAAGGATGAAAGGATCCCAATGGGATAATGTAAGTATTGGAAAGGAGCAAACTAGTATAAAATTAAGTCATATACAGTACCGGTCAAAAGTTTAGGACCACATAAAGAAATTTTGATATGTCATTTAGAACCTAAAATTATGCCATTAGACCTCTGTAATTTTCTTTCTGAGCTCTCACATTGACTAGGATATATGTCGCCTGATTTAATCGAGTTAGTCCAAGTACTGTGGAAGTTCTAAATGTTTATCTCTTGGAAGGTCACACCAAAAATTTTAAAATTTTGGTAATATAATGTACTGTATACTCTAATTGGTTGCAAGTATTACCACCAAGAATTTTTGCTCACTTAGCAATAGGTGGGGGCCAATTTAGTATAAATATAAAAATTCTGAAAATATGCAGCACCGTTGTTTTTGCGTGTTTTATTTTTTTCAAAGCAGTGCCAAGATGGTTGATTTTTCTTTGTCTTTGACATGTATGGCCCAAGGTCTCGGGGCGAGCTGTCGGTGTCAGACTTATCTGCCCTGATAGTTTCATTTGCACTCTGCAGATAGCATCCAAGAACACATTTCTGATGCCAATAGCTCACACTGAGACATATGATTAGTACAAGGAAAAACTGACCATTTTAGCGCTGGTTTGAAAAAACAAAACACACAAAATTCAGTGCCGCATTTTTTCAGAACTTTTATATTTATACCAAAATGACCCCCACCTATTACTAAGTCTACAAAAGAATCTTGGTGGTGAAATGTGCAACCAATTAGAGTATATAATGCATAATATGTCCAAAAATGTTGATTTTCTGACGCGACTTAGCAACATTTAAACATGTATAACTTCTACAATACTTGATATAACTCAAAGAAATCAGGCGAAATATATCCTATTAGATGCAAGAGCTCAGGAAAAAAAATACTGAGGTCTAGTAGCATAAATTTAGGTTCGAGATGACATTTCATGATTTTTTGATATGGTCATGAACTTATGACCGGTACTGTACAGAGAAATAGCAGCAACAAACAACCAAAAGAGACATCCAGCAGGGAAGTGCCTTGTCATCACTCCTGTTCATCACTATCATGGATCGGATCATAAAATCCATCAAAGAACATTGCAAGAACCTAACACCCTAATATTTGCAGATGATGTTCTGATCTAGGGAGAAAATGAAGCAGAAGTACAGGAGAAACTAAATCTTTGGAATGGCAAGTTGGTTAGTTGCAATCTTACTTTATGTCGCACCAACACAGGTAGATTTGTATAATCACACTTTAGTAAATAAAACATCCTCCTTCCCACCACAATAATAATCTTTTGATTATTTATTCTTCATTAATATGGGACATGTTTCGTCCTGTTTTAGGACATCCTCAGCTGTGTTCTCTTGTTATAGAATTAAAACTGACACAGAGAACAAGGATCTGTAAAACACTACATAATCAACAACACTTAAAATGTCCTGTCATCGGACGCGTTGGCCGTGCGGTTAGGAGCGCGCAGCTGTGAGCTCGCATCCGGGAGATAGTGGGTTCGAACTCCACTGTCAGCAGCCCTGAAGAGGTTTTCCGTGGTTTCCCATTTTCACACCAGGCAAATGCTGGGGCTGTACCTTAATTAAGGCTACGGCCACTTCCTTCCCATTCCTAGGCCTTTCCTCTCCTATCGTTGCCTTAAGACCCATCTGTGTCGGTGCGACGTAAAACAAATAGAAAAAAAGTCTTGTCCATGTTAAGGAGAGTAAAAATTCCAATAGGTCTTGTGAATCATATCTTCTAATTATATATGACATATATCGTTTGTTAGAAATTATTTATACAGCATCGCACTTACACTCTTGTTTTAAAAATCTCAACAATCTAGTATATTAAAAAAATTTTTTGGACCAGAATCGTAACATAAATGAGCACTGTTAAATCAAGGAAAATGTCTGTAGCCTACTTGTTATGAGACAGGAGGAGGAATTTCTTATTGCTGGACAAAAGTGGACCATTTTTACTTGATGAAGGTGAAACAAATCTGTAAAATCTGTTATGTACAAATTCCACAACATCCCACAGCCAACTGACTCACAGCCACGTACTGTGCTAACACCTGCTCTCCATCTAGTCTAGTATTAATGTAGAATAAATAATCAAAAGATTATTATTCTGGTGGAAAGGTGGATTTTTTACTTACTCACCTGAGATTATACATACTACAGGGTCTTTCACTCAAAGTGGGGCTGGCTGACCGGCTCAGCGTAGCGGGTAAATGGGCGAGCTGGTCAGACGAGCACATGGCAACTCGCTGCGCTTGGGGCCAGGAGAGCGCCTCGTATGAATCGCATGTAAATAACAAGCACACATAATATTGCATAATCAAAGTAAAATAATTTCTCACCTTGTCACAGAATATGTTGAAAATGTCTTCCACCTGCATCTACACATTTCTGGCTTCATCTAAGAAAATTTTCATTCATACGCATTAGTTCATCTACAGAGATAGCCTCAATTTCTCTCGTGATATTTTGTTTGAGTTCATCTAGTGTGTAAAAAAAGGGAGCGTTGGCGGCAGTAACTGCAGACAGGATAATAGGGCCAATAGTTTTTGAAACCACAATCACTGGGCAGAGATATAAGAATGACATTCTCGTACCATCTTTAACAATTGATGGACAATGAATGGCGGTCTGGATATTTCCAGCAAGACTCGGCAACTGCGCATACATACGGCTAATGAGTCATTACGTTTAAATGAGGAAATTTTTGACAACAGAATAACCGGTAAACCACTGTGGTCCGCAAGATCGCCAGATCTCATGGTTTGTGATTTTGATTTATGGGAAAAATTGAAAAATACGGTTTATGCAACAAACCCTCACACTGCAGACGGACTCAAACAAAACATCACGAGAGAAACTGAGGGTTTCTCGGTAGATGAACTAATGCGTATGAATAAAAATTTCCTTAGATGAAGCCAGAAATGTGTAGATGCAGGTGGCGGACATTTTCAACATGTGGACAAGGTGAGAAATTATTTTAATTTGATTATGGGTTATTATGTGTGCTTGTTATTTACGGGCAATTTTCATACGGGCGCTCTCCCGGCCCCAAAGCTCAGCGAGTTGCCATGTGCTTGTCTGACCAGCTCGCCCATCTACCCAGTGTGCTGCGCCGACCGGCCGACCCCACTTTGAGTGAAAGAACCTGTATATATCCACCATCAACCAAAATGAAATTTATAACTTGTAACTAGTAGATTTTACGGCGATGATGGGATAGGAAAGGACTAGGAGGAGGAAGGCAGCAGCTGTGGCCTTAAGGTATAACCCCAGCATTTGCCTGGTGTGAAAACGGGAAACCAGGGAAAACCACCTTCAGGGTTGCCGGCAGTGGCGTTCGAACCCATTATCCCCCCAGTGCAAGCTCAAAGATGCACACGTCTAACCACATGGCTAACTTGCTCAGTGGCAAGTTTAGGGAATATGGATTAAACATTAGCGAAGCAGAAACTGTTGAAATGACTATCAACAGGAAAGACACAGATTCAAACTTTTTCCTGGAAGGAACCCAGTTACAGTCTGTTTCTAGCTTGAAATACCTTGGAAGTATCATTTCAAAAGATAATACAATAAGCCAAGAAATACTTAATAGGACTTGGAAAGCTCTTCAATTTTATTTTCAAGTGAGAAATCTACTCTGGGATGATAAAATATCCCAGAAAGCAAAACTGACCATGTTTTATACCTACTTCATTCCAATTCTCACCTATAGACTTGAAACATGTACCCTACATAACAAGGCTAATAGTTAAAATCCAGTCAACAGAAATGAAATTCATCAGAACAATGAACCAAAAGACCAGGAAAGACAAGATTAGAAATGAAGCTGGCATCAAAATACTTGTTACTGAGCTTTCAGGAAGTAGTAGGTTACATGTTGGACAAGAAATGAGGATGGACAGAATGAGAACAGCAAGGAATTACTTTTATAGAGAAGTGTAAAGAGAGAGGGCAGTGGAGAAGCCAAGGAATTGATGGACAGACACAGTGAAATTGAAGGTTAGCAAGAGGAATGTCAAATGCAAGGGCATAGAGAGAAATTATGTTTTGACAGGAAGAAGTGGTGAGCGTTTGTACAACACACTCGTGAAAAAGGAGCAAGAAAATGATGATGATGATGATGATGATGATGATGAGGAACAAGAAAAGGAATATGTAATGAAACAAACACAATGGCAGATCAATGTAAAGAGATAGAATAACAGAAAGTGGAGACAAGGACAAGACGAGTGAGTGTTGATGAAGCTGGGAAGCAGAAAACAACTTGTTGGAGTTTGACAAGGGACAGGCGGTGGTGATTATTGTTTTAAGAGGAAATACAACTAGGCAATCATCCTCTATGTAACACTAATCAGAGAGAAAAAAACAGAAGGGATCCGACACTTCGAAAAATGAAGGTATCGGCTAAAGAAAGACAAGGTTCATGAAGGGCGTGAAAATGAAAAACTCACTAGGCCTCAGGAACCTAATACCATCGGGGTTGGAAAAAAACAAGAGTTGACCAAGGGAGGTTGAACAGGATAGATGAAAGTGAGGAGCCTGGCACAAGTAAGTGAAAGCAATGCCAGGACTCAGCTAGGAGCCCTGTAGTCGTCAACCCAAGCTCCCAAGTTTAGAGCCCTTGGGGCTCCTTTTAGCTGCTTCTTACGGCATGCAGGGGATACTGTGTGCGTTATTCTACTGCCCCCACCCACAGGGGCAACCTCCATAGAACTTAACTACCTGAGGCAGAGGGATTGGTGAGACAGTAAGAGAATTGAAAATTCAGGAGGAAAGGAAATATAAATAAAGAATAAAGAGCACAGACAACTCGGGGGACACCTTGTTAGTCTGGCCCTACACCGAGGCCAATTCAGCATGAGTAACCCTGAGCTGACACAGCCCTCAGGATCAACAAGCACACACGCTGCCACACAGACTTCAAGGTCTTGGTGTCCCTAGAGAGGGCTGAAAAGGGACAGATGTAGAAGAACTGGGATTAATGAGGAGTGGATGAGAGTGGAGATTGTCCTTGTCCTTTTGTGTTTCCATGTTTCTCCTTGTGTCTTTTTACACAAGTTGCTTTACGTCACACCGACAAAGATAGCTCTTATGGTGACGATGGGACAGGAAAGGGCAACGAGTGGGAAGGAAGCGGCTATGGCCTTAAATAAGGTACAACCCCAGCATTTGCCTGGTGTGACAATGGGGAACCACGGAAAACCATCTTCAGGGCTGCCAATGATGGGGTTTGAACCCACTACTTCTCCTTGTCTCCTCTTTCATATCCCCATATTAACCTGCCTATTGTGTGTTCCTTTTCTTCAACCTGTCTCTCTATATTTGAATGGATTTGATAGCTGCTTGTTTCTTTCCAGTATTTATAACAAGGCGACTTTGTTGGCAGTAACGCCATGCACTTGGTGATAAGTCATGTGGAGGTGGTGATTATTTTAAAGCATAGAACTATGAGATTACCAGTTCATACCAATGCCCAAAGTCCATTTAATGCAATAACATCAACAAATAATATTTGATTTTAGAAAAAAAAACATTGAGCTTTCGAAGTGAACTGAATTACACTTCTGAAATACAACTGAATTGCATATTTCACTAGAAGTAAGGAGATTATTTAAATTATTCCCTCTGTTTTTTTGTACTGAGGTCCTTGATAAGCTGTTAAGTCACTAGTGCCATTAAAGCTATGTTGTTTCCTTAAAGTCAAGGCTGCATGCTTCGTTGTTATCAGCAGTAGTATAATGTAGGTCAAAGGTCGAGATAATAAAGTGACGTCACTCTACGTTGCATACTAACTTGTTTGTTTATGCTCAGCTCTATACAGGGATACACAAAATTAATTCGCCATTAATTAAATTTTGTTCTCCATCTGCCTGCCACATCCATATGACCAATGACATGATGTAGATAATAAGCATGAAACTCCAAGCTGAATCTGACATACTGCCTCTTCCTAGTTTTTTTTTTTTTTTTTTTTTTTTTTTTTTGCTGGTGGTTTAATATCGGACTAACATACCAAAGGTTTATCATTAACACAAGGATGGGAAAGGGCTTGGACTGGGAAGGAAGCAGCCATAGCCTTCATTAAGGTACAGCCCCAGCATTTGCCTGGTGTAAAAATAGAAAACTATGGAAAACCATCTTCAGGGCTGCCAATGGTGGGATTTGAACTCACCATGTTCTGAATTCAAGTTCACAGCCATGTGACCCTAACTGTATGGCCAACTCACTCAGTAGTTCTTTTTTAGTATTATTGGTAATTGTTCTCAAATTACTTTTATTAAACTTTCTATCAATCAATCACTACTGATCTGCATTTAGGGCAGGCGCCCAGGTGGCAGATTCCCTATCCGTTGTTTTCCTAGCCTTATCTTAAATGATCGCAAAGAAATTGGAAATTTATTGAACATCTCCCTTGGTAAGTTATTCCAATCACTAACTCCCATACCTATAAGTGAATATTTGTCCCAATTTGTCCTCTTGAATTCCAGCTTTATCTTCATATTGTGATCTTTCCTACTTTTAAAGACATCACTCAAACATATTCGTGTACTGATAACATTTCACGCCATCTTGCCACTGACAGCTCAGAAAATACCACTTATTATAAATAAATAAATAAATAAATAAATAAATAAATAAATAAATAAATAAATAAATAAATAAATAAATAAATCCCCAAACCCGACTTAGACATAAACTTAAAAATATCTAAATTTACTGATACAATGAGATTGAAACGAATTCAACTTAAAGCCATTTGGAATGAATAACAACAGACTTACTTATCAAATACACAAATTTTTACAAATAAAACGTACAAGATCAAAATGATATAAGCAAGTATTAGGATCACGAAATCTGTAGGATAGAAATGTAATCAGGAAAATTGTTCAGGAAAGGGGATTTGAGGAAGATCAGAAGAAATCAACATGACCTACTTGGTCGGAGGAACAGAAATTACAACAATTGATGAAAAATGAAGAACTACTGAGCAAGGAGGAAAGCTCAGCAATTGTTGATTCTGCGTAGTGCTAAGTGACCCATTCGCACAGAAGAATGAATGAATGAATGAATAAATGAATGAATGAATGAATAAATAAATAAATAAATAAATAAATAAATAAATAAATAAATAAATAAATAAATAAATAAATAAATAAATAAATAAATAAATAAATCAATCAATCATCTGCTTCTAGGGTGTCAAGAAGAGCATGCAACCTTAAACCCCTGCCCACAACTCTTTCAAGCCTCAGTGTGTACAGGGACCCTGAGCAAGTAGGATAAGCTGTGAATGATGATGATGATGATGATGATTATAGCTAATATGGTATCCAGCAACAATCATTTGTTATTTCTGGTGTAATTGCAATACACTCGTACTTCAGAGGCACGAAGGTAGAACAATTGGATTTTGGGGGTACGCCAACCAAAAAGTTTGAGTACCATTGGAGTAGAATACAGGCAGCTGAAATGAAATTCCTGAGAGGTATGGTACAAAAGACAAGGAGGGATACAGTGAGAAATAGAGACATACGAAAAGATCTAAATGTGCAAAAACTAAACAACAAACTGAAACCGAATAGATTGAGGTAGTGTGGACATGTCAGGCAGATGAAAGAAGAAAGACTGCCAAGACAAACACTGGAAAGATAGATGACAGAGAAGAGAGGAAAAGGAAGACAAAGATTAAACATAAGATAATGGAACCTTGACTGGAACACAGTGTTGGAGCAGAACGGTGAAGAGGAAGAAGGGGAGAGAACTATACTTGCCCTCACCCAAAGTCCGCTAGAAAAGGGGAAATGATGATGATGATGATGATGATGATGATCCTTCCTACTTTTAAAGTCTCCCATATGTCCAACACCTCATCCACATCGTGGAAGATGGGCAACGGCATGAAGTAGGGGATTGCCTGTAGGGGTGATGTACAGCGGGGACTGTGTGTGCCCCTGGACCGCTACGGTAGCTGTGAAGGCCCTTCAGGAACCCTGAAAAGTGACGGCTAACGGGGCCCTGGTGAAGTCCTCAATGACAGATGCGGCAGAGGAGGAGACTTTTTGAACGGCAAATTTGGCAGACGAGGCAACCCTCTTCCCGTGGGGTTAAAGAAATAGGGGGAAACCACTGCCTTGTGGTGAAGAGGGATCTTCAAATGGAAAGGGAGACAACCCCTACATAAAACGGCAGGCTTGGATTCTCAGGTGGCAGCCCCACCACCAAGCTCGGGTGCTGTGTGCTAATAATTCACACATCTTAAATCCACTTATATTAAAGAAACTGAAGTGAAACGAAATCAGATGGATACCTCAATGACGAACTTTGGCCTGAAATAGAAAGTGAGAATTGGTTGTTGGAATGTTTGAACTTTGACAGAGGAAGGTAAATTAAAGCAGGTTGAGAAAGAGATGCAAAATTATGGCTTGGAAATTCTTAGCCTAAGTGAAGTGAGGTGGTGTGATTTTGGAGAGATGATGACACAAAATGGGAACACATTTAATTATTCTGGACAGTCTGGGGAAAATGCTGGGTGGAGAAATGGAGTGGGTATGTTGCTAAGTAGGACATCCAAGAACAGTTTAATTGGAAGGAGTCCCATCTCAAGACAGAACGATGACAGGTGGACTTCAAGGTAAAATTTGAAGTGTAACAATAGTAGTTTGTTATGCACCAACAGAAGTATCTCACGCTAACATGAAGGATCAATTTTATTATCAGTTGAATGAAACTATGAAGAATATAAATAAAAGAGATTATTATGGATGATATGAATGTGAAGATTGCATCAAATAATGAGGGACTAGAGCATGTGATACGGAAACATAGATTAGATGAAATGAATGAAAATGGAGAGAGATTTGTAAATTTGTGCACCAGCCAGGAAATGGTAACTGGAGGTGTCATAAGGTTACATGAGTATCACCAGATCACAAAACAGAAAATAAGATCAACCATGTAGCTATTAGTAAGAAATTTAGAAGGATCATTGACAGACAGTGGCAAGCTATTCAGGCAGCTTGTAGAGGTGTTAATCAGAGAAATTTCCAAAAAATGTGAGTGAAGCATTAATCATTTCCAAAAATTTGTCCAAATTTGTAGGCTAAACATTAGTATCATTTTGAAACAACCTTGTACTGTACTTCAGCATTAGCCTGCATTTGACCATATTGTAACTGTAGATGGTGGCAGTGATTACTGTTTTAAAAGGAAGTACAACTGGGCAACCATCCTCTCTTTAATACTAATTAAAAGAGGAAAAAGAAAGAAAAAAAAGAGAAAAAGAAGAGGTCTAATTCTTTGAAGTATGAAGATACTAGATACTACATAAGAAATACATTTCAAAACAGTATATCAAGTAAATAATATTACATTAGTCTTGGAACTAGTTTCAGCCACTTAGTGGCCATCTTCAGCCAAAATAAAAATTAAACAAATCATGTGATAACTAAAACATATGTATATAAGATAAAAACAATGTTGCAGGAATAATTATAACATTAAAATACCCAAAAATTATGGTTGTGATCTTCTTGAAATAATATGATGTTATCTTTAAGTTGAGTTAGGACCTCAGGCAATGAAGTAAATCTGGAAATGATAGCCAGAATTAGGAATGAATAAACAAACAGAAAATAAATTAAAAAGGAGAAAAATTATTTATGAGACTCACCTCTAGAGCGAAATATACAGTATATCTAATGTAAGATAAAATCAGACTGTATTGGACCAGAGGTTCTATAGGCATCATCAGAAACATTCAGCCTGAGAATTAAGTCTTTGAAGTGAGAACTCAAGAAATTAGAATGAGAGATAGCGAAAAAGAGCTCAGAATCCAGGAGGTACATGGAAACTCAGGAAGAATGATGACGTGCATAACAAAGTAGGGAAGATAATGGATGCCCTCAGGGAAAGAAGGCTCTGTCACGTGCTCCATAAAAATGACAAGCTGACAAGTTTGGGAGCTTGAAGGTAAACTTAGATGGAAGAAAGACCTGTCAGTGGAGAAATAGCGTGGAATGACATTAGTAGACGAATAAGTTTGAGTGGTGTCGTTAAAGCCGGCCCTGTGGTGTAGGGGTAGCTTGCCTGCCTCTCGCCCGGAGGCCCCGGGTTTGATTCCCGGCCAGGTCAGGGATTTTTCTCTCGACCTGAGGGCTGGTTCGAGGTCCACTCAGCCTACGTGATTAGAATTGAGGAGCTATCTGATGGTGACATGGCGGCCCTGGTCTTGAAAACCCAGAATAACGGCCGAGAGGCTGCGTCGTGCTGACCACACTGCCCCTCATAATCTGCAGGCCTTTGGGCTGAGCAGCGGTCGCCGGGCTGGCCAAAACCTTTTCAAGGGCATTAAGTCCTGTGAGGTTTGGTTTTGGTGGCATTTAAAAGTAGGAAAGATCACAATGTGAAGATAAAGTTGGAATTCTTGATCATGATGATGATGCTTGTTGTTTAAAGGGGCCTAACATCAAGGTCATCGGCCCGTAATGGTACGAAATGGAATGACAAATTAAAAGTCCAAAAGTCTCCACTGACCAGAATTCAAAACGTAAGGACGAAGAATGAAGGGTGGAGATGAATTTAAAACAATCAGTGGATGCGACCCTCAATGCCTTATATTCACAGAAACTGACATAAAACAATAGGATTACTGACCAAGGGACTGCTGCTATAGCATAACACTGAATCGATGATGCTTGCAGTCTAAAGGGGGTTGAAAATCCAAGTTATCGGCCCCTCATAACGGTACTTATCACTAGGAAAGTAGAACCATGGTATTTGTCATGTTGTGGTACTAATCAAAAGTAGCAGAGACTCACGGTATTCCACACATTATGGTACTACTCATAGGTTATGAAATTCGACATATAATACAGACCTATGTTTTTTCTCACTTTGCGGCGCCATTTACAGGCAACGCAAACCTATGGTGTTCATCACATAAGAGTACTAACCACAGGGACCTGCACTATTGAGTGGTGTTCCTCATATAGTGGGTACTAAACATAAGCAAGGCAGAACCATAATAGCTATCATCCCATGGTCCTGCTCATATGGTGGTACTAACCACAGGTACTGCAAAAGCTGACTGCACGGTGCTCCTGTGTACTATTAATCACAAACCTATTTGATACCCAATATAGCGGTACTACACGCAAGTAAATGCGACCCATGATGTTCTCCGTGTGGTGGTACTAATCACAAGTAGTTTCATGGTTCCCAGACAATCATCCCTTGGTCTCCCCTTTTAGTCGCCTCTTACGACAGGCAGGGGATATCGTGGGTGTATTCTTTGTCTGCGGCCCCCACCCACAGGGGGTTGTGTGTTTGGTCCACGAGAGGTATTTTATTTCCCTCAAGTCCCCCGGCAAGCTGGTTAGGACCCCCTTATCCGCCACCTAGGACGCGCCACGTGGGAGTATCACCTCTCCCTCTGCTACGCCAGCATAGTAGGTTTGTGGAAGTTGGAATTCCAGAGGATAAATTGGGGCAAATATTAGTTTATAGGAAGGGGTCCGACTCATTGGCTGAATGGTCAGCGTTGAGGCCTTCGGTCCAGAGGGTCCCAGGTTCGATTCCCAGCCAGGTCGGGGATTTTAATCGTCTTTGATTATTTCTTCTGGCTTGGGGACTGGGTGTTTGTGTCTGTCCCAACATTTTCCTATTCATATTCACACAACACATTACACTACCAATCACCACAGAAACATGCCATAGTTATTACATTCCTTCATATAGGGTTGGCGTCAGGAAGGGCATATACCGAGCTCGATAGCTGTAGTCGCGTAAATGCAGCCAGTATCCAGTATTCGGGAGATAGTAGGTTCGAACCCCACTGTCGGCAGCCCTGAAGATGGTTTTCCGTGGTTTCCCATTTTCACACCAGGCAATTGCTGGGGCTGAACCTCAGTTAAGGCCACGGCCGCTTCCTTCCCACTCCTACCCCTTCCCTGTCCCATCATCGCTATAAGACCTATCTGCGTCGGTGCGACGTAAAGCAACTAGCGAAAAAAAAAAAAAAAAAAAAAAAGCATAAAACAGGGCCAAATTCACATGTGCGACACAGTTTGCACCCGCGATCCCACACGTGTGGAAAATGCGATAGAAAGCTTTTGAACCCACATAGATTAATCTCATGAAAGCTTCACATAAATCATTGACTGTAATACTACTGATTCACCTTGTTACGCTTGTTGGTGATAATTGGCAGACGCAAGCACAGAAAACTAAGACTGTCAAAATGAGCTTCATATATCTGACGATACATAGCATCTGAATCAAAAACGAGAAATTGCTGAAAATCAGTCTAGCCAATCCCATACATTGGTATATAGGTGTCTAGCTCCAGGCAGCTGCCTAGTGCTTACGCCGAGGTGGTAGCATGCAAGCCAAAGTACTAAGTGATTTACACCCCGAAGTGTTTTACCTCCTACATAACTGCCATCTAGTTTACCAGCATATGGTTGAATCAGCCCTTATCAAAAAATAAAAGACCATGGGTTACATAAAGCAAAAACTTTTGTCTGTAGCCTACATGGATTTTGAAAAAATGTACTGTAGTTTAACGGTACGGATAGGAGATAGAAGAAATTGTTCAGAAAACATGCAGGTAGTGTTCTGATAACCAATTAGAAATACACTACTTGTCATTAAAATTGCAACACCAAGAAGAAAGCACCTGGTGGACCCCAAATTTGTTGAATGCATAGAGCAGGGTAGGATAATGATGTGATCAGTTATTCAGCTGAGTGGTGTAGCATGTGCGCCACTGGCCGACATCAATAACTGGTATACAAATGGAGGTCGAAGAGCTGTTGAGAGGTGGTGGCATTGTGTTTCCCACCGTTGGTGTGCACACGAAGAATTAGCTCACCATGTTGAAGAACATGATAACTATACAAACAGGTTTCCGCTTCTGACCGTGGGAGAATCATGGTCTAACGGGATTATGGATTATCCTACCGTGAAATTGACTGTTGTGTTGAAAGAAATGCTTTCACAGTGACGTGGATATGGAGTGGTTTGAGGAGGAATGGAATGAGCGTCATATGCAGGAAACTAACGGCCACACCACACTGAGTGCAAGGGCAGACATGCGGTGCACATGGTGATAATGATCCACACAGTCCCATCAAACACTTTTGCTCAGGATTTCATGCATATGGCACACCAATCTATGCACACATGCATGGTTCATCATAGTCTAGAGAAGCAAGGTGTCTTGTCTAGGCACCCATTATTGCAGCTGCCTATGAATGCCCATCACAAGCGCCTGTGATGATGCATGGAATGTCAGGCCTAGAGTGATGAATGGCAACAATTTTCTTCTCCAGTAAATTTTGTTTCTGCTTGCAATACCACGATGATCACATCCATGTCTAGCGGCATGCAGCACCTGGAGTTATGACAAGGTGGGATGTCAGGGATTCAAGTTCCGCTAACACCTAGTCTGCATTACTGGTATACTGAAAAAAAACATTACGTTCTGAATGTGCTGAAGCCTGTTGCTGTCCCTTATCTTCAGGGTCAGTCTTCGGGGCCTGCTCCAAAGAACGTAAGACCGCATGTGGCACACAATGGCTGATGGTTCCTGGATCACCACCATGTTACTATTCTTCTTGGCCTGCATGTTCACTGGATCTTATGCTCCTCAAAAACATGTGGCTCATTGGTGGATGACAACTGGCCTACCACAGGATACCTGTAGCCACAAATGGTGGACGTTGGGCATGCATTGAAGCAGCATGGGGCATCCAAAGTCTCTTCCCTTCAATGCTGCATTGTGCAGATAGTGGGGCCTAATAGTACTGATTTCTCCATGTTCTATAAGGTCAGCCAGATGAAACAGTGAAACAAATCCAGACTTAACCTTTGCTACTATTTGATCATTTAGGTTTACCTCTGCAAGCCATCAGATTAATTGTTGAGAAATTTCCATCTAGCCCATCACCCTAGAAGTACAAAAGCAGATACCAGTCATCAAAAACTCATCATATGATGTATTTGAGCTGCAAGAGTTACTGTGCCACTTGTGTATGATGGGTATTCTGTCAATACATCTGGTTGTGATGGCTCACATCCTTCTTGGTGTTGAAATTTTAATTGCTAGAAGTGTACATTATATTGCAGGTAGTTAAAATACTGGATAGGATATTAGAAGTATGAGAAGAAAGATTGAAGGAGAGTTACAAAGGGAACAATATGGTTTCAGAAGTGGAAGATCTACAGCGGACCCAATCTTTAGCATGAGACAGCTGATGGAAAAGCAACTGGGAATATGGAAAGGATCTGGTCATGACTTTCACAGATATAGAAAAGGCATATGATAGTGTCCCCAGAGAGAAGGTTTGGGAAACCATCGTTAAAAAGAGACTTCGAAGAGAAATATCAGAAATGGTGCAAGCAATCTACAACTGTGTTAGCAGGGTACTGACCCCAGTTGGAAAGACAGAATGGTTTGGGAATAAGACAGGACTAAGACAAGGGGGTGTGCTGTCACCTGTTTTGTTTATTATGGTCATGGACAAAATTGTAAAGGAAACAAAGGAAGCCTATGGAGATAAAGATACTGCTGTTTGCAGATGATGATGTGATCTTGGGAATGAACAGCAAAGAAGTGCAACAACAACTACATGTACTGAATGAAAAAATTGACAAATATGGCATGAAAATCAGTACAGATAAAAACAAGACTATGGTGAGTCCGGTCCCGCGGTGTAGGGGGCAACGCATCCGCCTGTCACCCGGTGGCCCCAGGTCCGATTCCCGGCCAGGTCAGGGGTTTTTAATTGTAAAGGATTAATATCCCTGGCCTGGGGACTGGGGGTTTGTGTCGTCCTTAATGTTCCTTTCCCCACATTCAACACTTTACACTTCCACCATTCCAAATACACGCAGGTTCACAATATATGGTGCAAAGTAGGGGCAAAATATCTTCTTAGGTCAACGTCCCAAATAAATAGCATTAAAAAAGAGAATATGGTGATGTTGAGAGGGGAAAGGCAAAGAAAGGGCACTGTGAAGATAGGAAGTCAGAGTCTGGAAATTGTGGACAGCTTTAAATACCTAGGAAGTGAATTCATGCAAAATGCAAGGGTGGACATGGAGATTATCAGAAGAGTACAGCAAGGCAATGCATTCTACCAAAGTGTAAGAAAACTGGTTTGGAGCAAAGAAGTACCAAGGTAAAGTAAAGAGATAATGCACAAAATGTACTATGTACCCAAACTGACTTCTACAGCTGACTTGGACTCTGACTAGCAGGCAAAAGAGTACCAGTAGAATTCAAGCCAGTGAGATGAAATTGAGGAATGGTGGAAGGAAAGAGGAAGATGGAGAAGTGCCATAAATGCCCCGATCCAGCAGGATCTGGATAAGGGGGAAATGATGATGATGATGTACATTAAAAAAAAAAAACCTCTTTGGGCTCAATTATAATATTTGCTTGTTTTTCTCCAACGAATGGTCATATTCTGCAAAACGTCAGCCATACTAATCTCTAGTACTTACAAAATAAGATTAAGACAATACCACATGAATAATTGACAATATTGTATATTTATCAATGGTACTTGAATACAACAGTCTCAGCAAATTGGTGTTCTGAACACAGAAAGATAAAGATGATACTTTCTTTCTTGAGACTGCCCAAACATTCTGCCATAGACAAGCACTGGCAGTGTCACACTCACCCTAAACAACTAATTATTCTTTTCTCTCTCCAGAGTTCCCAAGAAAACAGTTTATAAAGAAGAAAAATTATTATAGCAGTAAAGAAGAGGGCAGAATATTTAAGCCAGCTTCAGTCATATTATAACACATTAAAATTAAGAACAGTGCTGTCACTTCAGTACTACAACCATATAATAACATGACTAATTTCCCCAGTGTTTACAACAAGTGCTCAAAATGATGATGATAATTACAGCTACACAATTCTATTACTGAATCTCTGAACATAAAATAAACCATTATTCATACCAATGTCTGTCTTAGGAGGATGCCAACCTTCACAAGCACTGCAAGCTAGTTTGTTCATAAAGTAAATACAACCCACAATCGCTGGTTTTAGCCACTACAATGAGCAGAAAGCAGTCACATATGAAGTTTTATACATCAAACCACTTCTTCATATACTTACTTTCTTTGGGTGAATACTGTTGGAAATTTGTGGATGTGTATTTACTTATGAGAAAAACCAGCAAAGGAACCAAAACAGCATATCTTCCTTTCCATCATCATATTAATACCTTTCTTTCAAATTATATCACACAAAGCTGGATCTATTTCTTTAATACTGATTTGAGCTCTTCCCAATTCCTTCCTTTAAGGCCACTACCAACCTGGAGGAAATGTGAGAATTTTTGTGAGACGGGGTTGCAATCGACAGAGAGACAGAGCAGGAGGTGCAGATGAGAAGGGATTGCTCAAGCAGCATGTTAAAAATAATGACATATGGCCTTTGGAGGTCTTTCAAGTTGATGCCATATAAGTGACCTGTGCATCAGTGAGCAAGATAAATTCTACAAAACACCAGACTCTGAGTTAGAGGAATAAACTAATGAAAGTTAAAATCCCCAATCTGGCCGAGAGTCAAACCCGGGACCCCTCGGACTAAAGGCCAGCATGCTAACCATTCAGCCAGGGAGCCGGACAGAAGTACATTAAAAGAATCCGAGTTAACTATGGGCAAGCAAAGACGGTCACATTTAAAATGAGTAGAACATCCACTTAATGTTACCTTACACTCGATGGAGAGAAAATTTAATGTTCTAGCCTAAGCTGTCTTGGAAGTGTCATCTCTGGTCATTTATGTTCTAATCATACCTACCATCATTATGGCGTAAAGTCTTATATCAAGTGCACACTGAATAGGAACTTAACCATATCCAAACTAGAGAAACAATTTATAGAGTTGTTCAAAACCTAATGTGGAACCAGAAAGTGACAGTGAAATGCATATCAATTTCAACCTGCTACTGTGAGACTGAGGAAGAGCAGTGGTGGGAGATAGTTGGAGGTGTACGTCTTAGAGAAGAAGTCTGTGTGTACAAAAGTTTCCTCAACATTTTCCTGTCACAACAACGTCTGGAATGAAAAAAAACCCAGAGAAAGTAAGAAACTAAGCTCACAGTGAGATTGCAGGATAAAATAACTACACAGCATACCCAAGAAAATGTAGGATTTCTAGCTAGAAGATTGAAAATGAAGAGGATGGTCAAGAATTGGATATGCAGACATAGCAGTATGATAGAAACTGATTTGGCGCATCATCCCCGATGATGATGATGATGATCATATAGTGTCAACTACTGTGTGTAGCCATTTTAATTTGATGCCAATTATGGTGTATGTGCCATTTTACTCCACCAGATGGCACAGAAACTCAAAATCTATTGTAAAACTTATTGATGAGTTTTCATTTATTTTGCTGGGGCAATTGGAATGTTTTCCCATATAGCAATGAATTAGAATTCTACAGGATGGTTTGTGAAATGAGGACATAATGCACCATCAAAGGCCTTCAACATGACAAATTATAGTATAGAAAGCCAATTTTTCCTGTCCTTCAAAAATTGACCAGGATCAAACCTGAAAAATTGAGATCATGTGCTGTACACACTACTACTATTTACCGAGGTAGGTGAGTGTTTAATAAAAATAAGAAAATGAAACAAAGATTTTTTTTACACAGTTGCCTACTTCAATCGTATTAATCTAGAGCTCAGCTAAATTGAGATTCCAGTGATTTTAGATTTAGCATAAGCTATAATTAAGATAGGTTAGCAAATGCTGACAATCATTGTCTTCAAGGAATTGTGCCTGCTTGATATTTACTTATTAACTGTTGACAGAGCACTGCAAGTCACCATCATTCAACTAAAATTGTAAGCGAATTAGAGATTTAAGGCACCACCTTTGTTTCTTCTTTTAGAGTTGGTGTTAGTTGTTTATTACTTAGATTAAAAAATTATTTGAGGTTGGCATACAGAAAAAAAGCGTACAACTGATTACTTTAACATATATCATAAGCATAAGTCCCCGTCTGACAAAAAAAAAAAAGTAAAGCACCCAGCAGGAGTGGTTGAAAGTGAATGAAACTACATATGCTGAAAGACCATGTGCCTTTATTGAACTGATTACAATATGGGGTGAAAGGGACAAGGCCATTGGCAGTTACAGGTGGAATGTTGGGGCCAGGTCAGTAGGGTGTCGCACCCCCCTTGGCCGTAATGTATGCCCTTATGCGGTCTGGAATGGTGTCAAACAGGCTTTGGATCCTCCCCTGAGGCAAGTTCGTCCACAGTTGTTGGAGCTGTCCCTCCAGATGCCGCAGGTAGGTACTGGGACAGAGTCCCCTTCCAATGTCATCCCACCCGTGTTCAATGATGGAGAGGTCTGAGGAACTGAACATGCTCTAGGCAGTCCATAGATACACATGCTGTGTGTGGATGTGCATTATCTAGTTGGAACACTGTCCCAGGAAGCTGTGCCATAACTGGTAGGATGTGTGGACGCAGAATGTCTGTGACGTATATCTGTACTGCCAAAGTCTGCCGAAATACTATTAGAGGTGACCTGAACGAATATCCTATGGCTCCCCACACCACGATGCCGGGGATTATGCCTGTGTGCCTTTCCACAATATGGGCAGGATCTGCCCTCTGCTCTCGACGATGTCTAACCCACACACGATGGTCATCGGAGGTTATGGAGAAGTGGGACTCATTACTGAACATAATTCGACGCCAGTCTTCTTCTGTCCATGCATCCTGGACAAGGCACCACTCCAAATGCAGGCATTGGTGTTCTGGTATCAATGGCAACCGAAGCATGGGGAGGTAGGACCCCGATCCGGTGGATGCGAGTCGTCGAGACACTGTGCGGGAACTCGCAGAATGATGTAGAGTCTCCAGTACATGTTCGCAGATGGCGGGTGCTGAAGTTATGGGATCCCGCAATGCTTGGCACACCATACGACAATCCTCCCTTGGGGTGGTGTTTCTTGGTTGACCCGAACCTGCACGATGTGATGTACTCATGTACCCATTGAGTCCAACATCGGGCCACTGTGACATCTGAATGGCCCACGTGCCCGACAATTGCACGAAATGACCAACCAGCCACATGCAGTTCCACGATGCGGCCTCTATCAAATGCTGTCAATTGGTGGATAGGCTATCTAACGCGTCTGCAAGACATCGCGGGTGCTTCGTACTGTACGTCGTCCTGTCTGACTCACAGCAGTTGACCGGTAACAACTTAACAACAACAGGATGGTGCCATCACAAATGCACTCTGGTGGGCATACTACACATTATATACACTTGTTAATCTAATCATTTACTCACACCTCAAAGGTATGCATGTATACCAAAATGGGATAATATTGAGTGCTTAACTTCTTTTTTGTCAGGCAGTATATAAACACACATTTACAGTTCTAATGAAACTGTCAAAATCAAGAACTACATCAGTGACCCAAATCTGCATGTTCTATATTAAAAGGTCTATTTAAAAATATACTTGTCGATGAAATTAGAATGTATAAAGCAAGGTTCACTTGAATAGCAGTAAAATGATGTGAAAGCATTTTTGTTATCGGTGTGAACTTCTGGACAAGTTGATAATGTTGAATCAGTGTAGGTTGTTGTCTATTTAAAATATTCTTGAAGAAGTACACACAATGTATACAAGTAAAGTCCACTTAAAAACAGAAAAATGCCATAAAAATTTTGCACTGATGGTTAAACTCTTCTTGAAGATATGAATCACTGAAAGGATCTTAAAATAGTTTCTATAGTAGGAATCCGCTGAATATGTAGTATCCAAAATATAGTCTACAAAGAAAAATGAATTTGTTATTGAGAATGAAGCAAAGAGAGATAGCTGACATTTAAAAAAAGTTAAAATGTGTACTCACTTCTTGTTGTCTTACATTACTTCAAACTAAGGTGATGTTGCATTATTGTACCAGAAATGCCAGTACGGCAAATGTTAATAGTAAATTATGGAATACTTCAGGGGTGAGGTTTAACAGCATCTACGGCGGAGAAGATGGACTTTGGTATGGTGGAGATGGCGGAAGGCGCAAACCCATAGCGTCTGTACTCCAGAGGAGCGGCTACAAAAGGCGTCTGACTCCATGTTAGGGGCGGCCAAATTTCAACCTGGCAGAAGGTAATAAAATGCGAACCCATCATACAATCAGCCTATAAAATGAGTGCGAGTGAATCGAGGCCGTGGAAAATGCTAGGGTATCACCCTGAAGTGACACGCAGTTCCCGGTGCTCTGGGGGAACTGTGAGAAGTGGGCTACCAGACATCAAAAGAATCGGTATCATCAATGTCATGACTTTGAATGACAAGGTAGAAGAACTGAGAGTATATGGAGAAGAAAGACACAGCAAGGATGGGAATGAGCGAGACAAAATGGAAGAGGAAAGGTCAAAAAGAATTGAAGAAAGGGTATAGAATATATTGGAGTGGACGAAAGATATTGAGAGAAGACCTAGCTCAGTATGTGGACAAAACTGACTAGATCAGTGACAGGATAATTAAAGTTAGACTTGAGAGTGGAATCAAGAATTTTATACACGTTTACACACCCAAATCGGGAAATACAGATGAATGTTTAGAAGAGTTTCTAGAAGAACTGGAAAGTTGTATTTAAAGACAGAGAGGTAATAATAATGGGAGACATAAATACACATGTTGGAACAGTCAGACAGGGAAAAGAAGAGATAATTGGCCCCTATAGTTATGGAAACCAAGATGAAGAAGGAGATTTGGTAATAGAGTTTTGTAGAAGAAATTGAGTCATTGTTGGCAATACGTTGTTTAGAAAAAAGAACTCACAAAAAACAACTAGATATGGTTGGGGAGATAGAAAGACAAAGACAATGATTGATCTTATTTTGGTGGAGAGGGAGAAACATAGACAACTGGAAGATTTGACAGCAATGCCAAGAGCAGATTTCGAAGACGATAAAGTGGTGGTAGCCAAATTAAGACTTGGTAAAATAATGAAGTTAATAGAAGACAGGGAAAGAAAAATAAAGGGATGGAAGTTAAAAGAGAAAGAAATAACTGAAAAGTTTCAAGAGGATCCGAAGAAAGAAATTCCCAAAGATGACTTGAATGTGGAAGAGGAATGGACATGTTTCAGAAATGGATTTGTAAAGTGTGCAGTAAACATCTGTGGAAAACTATCAGGGAGGAAAAAGGAAAAGGAGACTTGGTGGAACAGCAGGGTAAAGGAAGCAGTTAAAGAGAAACAAATGGCTTGGAGGAAGTGGATAGGCAGTAATAGTACAGAGAATTGGCAGAAATATAAAGAAGCCAAAAAAGTATATAAGAAAATAGTACAAGAAGAGGAACAGAAGAGCTGGGAAAGTTTCACAGAAACTTTACAGGAAGATATAAAGGGAAGTAAAAAGGTTTTGTATGGTTTGGTGAAGAATAGTTTACGAAATAGGGAAGATACAGAATTTGTAAAAACTGAAACAAGGCAGATTACCCCTCCTAACCACATCGAGACAGATACACAATAGGCCATTGTTTCTTTTTGCTCCTTCTCATCTACCCGTTCACTGTATTTAATATTTAGCAATTCTGAGAAGTATTCTTCCCATCCTTTTAGTATGTCATCTCTTTGCATCAATATCTGCCTTTGTCAATGTGACTTCAGGCTGACAAGGTCATCTCCATTTGAGACAACTTTTATTTACAAGTAAGTTAAATGAGTTTTCTTTTCATACATTATTTTTTAACTTGTTTTTCATCCACTCATATATTCCTTTTTCTCATTACAGATGTTACACAAGGTTTAATCCATAGTATTGACAGTCTCACTACACTCCTCAGTACAGTGTTTTCATTTTAACAGTCAGCAAGTTTTATTTGACAATTCAAGAACGATCTATTAGCCGAGAGGATTTTGTACCTCAATATGTTTTTAACTCACTAATCATGATCACTGTCACTTCATTACGATTTTTAATTTGTGTATTATGTAATTACTGTTTTGCTACTGGAGATGGCCTTGAGATTAGGCTGAAACATGTATAGACTTTGCTTCATCTAACAGATGACTTTATTTGTATTGATAAGGAGGATTTTATAAATATTTTCATTTGTAAAGTGATAACCGTCAATACGGAATGAGATTTATAACTTGCAAAGGCAGATATTGACGCAAAGAGATGACATACTAAAAAGATGGGAAGAATACTTCTCAGAATTGCTAAATATTAAATACAGATCAACATCTGACCTGATCTTTACATTAAGACATATGATGGAGAAAAGATGGGAGTTTGGGAAAGGCATACTGTAGTGATGACATTTATTGACATTGAGAAAGCTTATGACAGTGTGCCCAGACAGTTGGTATGGGACACATTAAGAAAAAAAAAAAACAAGTTAACAGAGTGGAAGTGCAAATGATAAAAGCTACATACAAAAATTGTGTTAGTAGTGTGAAGACTAGTATAGGAAAAACAAAATGGTTTAAAGTTGAAACTGGTCTCCGACATGGAAGTGTACTATCCCCCATACTATTCATCATAGTCATGGATGAAATTCATAAGAACATTAAACAGAGATTGGGAAGACAGGCAACAAAAGCCATGTTGTCTGCAGCTGATACAGTGATATGGAGTGATGATGAAATGGAAGTGTAAAAACAAGTAGATGCATGGAATCAAGAGACAGAAAAATTTGGGATGAAAGTAAGCACAGAGAAGTCCGGCCCCACGGTGTAGGGGGCAACGTGTCCGCTGGTCACCCGGCGGCCCCGGGTTCGATTCCCGGCTGGGTCAGGGTTTTTTAATTGTAAATGATTAATATCCCTGGCCTGGGGACTGGGTATTTGTGTCGTCCTTAATGTTCCTTTCCTTACATTCAACACTCTACACTTCCGCAATTCCACTTACACGCAGGTTCCTATCATATGGTGAAAAGGTGAAAATAGTAGCAAAAGATCTATAGAGGTTGACGCCACGAACAATTATCATAATAATTAAAAAAAAATAGCACAGAGAAAAGTAAAACAATAATTATGACAAGGGGAAGGAAGGAAGGAAGGAAGGAAGGAAGGAAGGAAGGAAGGAAGGAAGGAAGGAAGGAAGGAAGGAAGAGGAAAGATAAAACTGAATTGTAACATTCTGGAAGTGCTTAAAAGTTTCAAGTACTTGGGAAGTGTGATCACAGAAGATGGAAAGATTACCGAGGAAATTGGGAAAAGAATACTACAAGCAAACAACTTCTACCAGTGTAAGAGGTATTTCGTGGAACCAAGATGTCAAGAAGAAATGTAAGAAAGTATATATTCAACCTATTATGAACCCATACTAACTTATGCAGCTGGATCGTGGACTACAACAAAACGAGAGGAGAGTAGAATACAGGTAGCAGAGATGAAATTCCTAAGAGGTATTGAGGACATGACCAGAAAGGATAGAATTAGAAATGAAGAGATAAGGAAAAAGGACAGGAATCTTGAAACGTCAAGACAGGATAGAAACAACAAAGCTTAAGTGGTATGGACATATGAAGAGAATGGGAGAAGACAAAGTGCCAAAAAAAGCTTTTTCAGCGAAGTTAACAGGAAAGAGACCTCAATACCTGCCAACTTTAGAAATAAAAATTGGGAAGATTTTGCAATTCTTGGATTTCATTACATATATTGCGCTATGGTCTAAGTGAAAAAAGGACAGGATAAAAGGCATACACATCTACAGTTACAATGTGAAGAGAATTTTAAATTTAAAATCTTAAACTTAAAAAAAAAAAAAAAAACACATAAAAATGGTTATAAGAAAATTTATGTAATCTCACTCATTTAAGACCCATACATATGAATAATAATATATATATCACACTGGCACACACAACACAACGCATAATAGTTTCCTTTGTTTAGACTGTAAAATGAACAGAAATTTAATTTTATAGTTATCTCTGAATACTTGGATATAATGTTTGTTATGTTTTTTAGCCATAACATGAAGAGAAAATACCAGAAACTGTCACTGACACAACTCCCTAAAATACATTCAACTAGTTAAAATTATGAAGAATGAACAAAAATGCACTAAAATACGCGAAACTACCACACACAAAATAGATCGGTATGTCTTATACATTATTAACATATGGCTTTGACAGGGGGAAAAGCACAGAACTGCTAGATAAAACACGTGGCCTACCACTCCATGGAAATTATGCACAGAAACAATGTTAACAGAGCGCGAATCACACAATAACCAACTCATTCTTTCGTCCTGAATAACTAAGTCGCGAATGCGGGCTACCCTCTCTTGCTTGTAGGACGACTGCCATCCGGAATCGCCAGCTGTAAAGCACACACGACATCATAGCGAGCAGGAAACATAATACACGAAGGTGACGGACGATACTCTCGCGAAATAAAGCATTAAATAAATACGCTTGAAAATGAGGTTGGGTAAATTACACAAGCACATATGAATTTATCCTTTATCCTAGGGGAAGAAAGAGTATTGACCATACTGGAGGTTATATTGGTCAAAAATAGGAAGAATTAAAAATAAATTGTAAAATCGGAAGACGAGTTAAAAAACGGACAGTTTCCCAGGTAAATCGGAAGGGTTGGCAGGTGTGCACGAGGAAGACCCCGAAAAGGTGGACACATTCAGTGTGGGAGTACATAGAGAAGAGGTGAGGAAAACCAGAAGATGTACTTAAAAAGGAGAAGAGTGGTGGAGAGACAGGCAGCAATGGAGGTTCTTGATTCACAACCTGACCCGGGAAGCTGGAAACAGGAAATGAAGATGGTGATGATCAGGGGTGAGGTTAGGCAACCACTCCGACCCAAAAAACTTGAAACGTGTGACGCAAGGCCACAGCCAGTGGCCAAGGCCCATCACCCAACATTACCTGATTCCAGTCAAATTTTACAAAATCCTAAAATAATTAAGATAAGACAAAATAATACCATCCTATGCAACGTGCTGAAGTTCGACTAAAATTCATTGACGAATATGGGAGTTATACAGAGTAATATGATGTGCTGTAATTATGTGATGTAGTATGCCACCTACAGCTTGGTGGTATATAAGGAGAGCCATTCTCACTCAATGTAGCTTACTCGCAATCCAGAGCCCTGAGTGGCAGGCTCACTGCGAAACGCCGTGACTTTGTCTTAGAACGACAAAGTACCGTGTAATGGACTTAAATTCTACAAGTTGAAGTGATACTTTAAATCTACGTGAACTTACAGTATTAGATGTGTTGGACATGAGTTCTGTGCGCAGTAGTGCTCATAAACTTAGAATATTTCTACTTTACTTTAACTATGCTATTTTTCGAAGTGGAGACTTTTAATTTTTTTCAATGAAAGTAACATCATTAATTTAATTTCTACATAATAAATAATCATGTGTTTGATTTCAGTAGACACTTGAGCCGAATGCAATTTATTTTCCACATGACAAGTGAATGCCTGTTCAATTCCAGCAAACATTTGAATATAATTCAGTTTATTTTCACACAAACAGTGAAACCCACTTAATTCCTTTATGTGAGTACAAACAAGTCGTGTGATTTCAAACACATTTATTTTGGAGAAATCTGAGGGACTGACAAATTTTGGACACTCGTATAAGTAATCCACGAGTGAAGTGCACCCCGCAATGTGAACTTCTAGATCATCGAACCCTCCCATGAGGGAAACGTGGTTCCATGGTGCTGACATGAGTTCCAGAAGGAGGGCAGCCCAGGGAATATGGTTGCATGGTGATGGCATCGGCAGCAGGATGTCGAGGAAGAGAACAAGCCAAGGTTAAGAAGAACAAGCTTGTTAAGGAAGGCGTTGTTACACAGTCATTCCCGGAAGAAAAGTACCATGTGTCAAGAAAGTGGTAGTGAAGGAGGGCATTCCAGGGGACATGGTTCCATGGTGATGGCATTGGCAGCAGCATGTTGAACAAGCGAAGTGAAGCCAAGCTTAAGAAGAACAAGTTTGTTAAGGAAGGTGTTGTTACACGAAGTCATTCCCAGAAGAAAAGTACCCTGTGCCAAGACAGTTGTCGTGAAGGAGAGCAGCGCAGGGGATAGGGTTCCATAGTGATGGCATCGGCAGCAGGACATCGAGGAGAGAACAAGCCAAGCTTAAGAAGAACAAGCTTGTTAAGGAAGGGGTCATTACATGAAGTCCTTCCTGGAAGAAAAGTACCATGTGCCAAGAAAGTGGCAGTGAAGGAGAGCAGTTCAGAGGACATGGTTCCATGGTGATGGCATTGGCAGCAGGATGTTGAAGAAGAGAACAAGCCAAGTGAAGCCAAGCTTAAGAAGAACAAGCTTGTTAAGGAAGGCATTGTTACATGAAGTCCTTCCTGGAAGAAAAGTATCATGTGCTAAGAAAGTGGTAGTGAAGGAGAGCAGCCCAAGGGACATGGTTCCATGGTGATGGCATCGGCAGCAGGACATCGAGGAAAAGAATAAGCCAAGCTTAAGAAGAACAAGCTTGTTAAGGAAGGCGTTGTTACATGAAGTCATTCCCGGAAGAAAAGTACCATGTTCCAAGAAAGAGGTAGTGAAGGAGGCCATCCCAGGGGACATGGTTCCATGGTGATGGCATCGGCAGCAGGACATTAAAGAAGAATTTTTTTTTTGCTAGTTGTTTTATGTCGCACTGACACAGATACGTCTTATGGTGATGATGGGACAAGAAAGGCCTAGGAATGGAGAGGAAGCGGCCGTGGCCTTAATTAAGGTACAGCCCCAGCATTTCCCTGGTGTGAAAATGGGAAACCACAGAAAACCATCTTCAGGGCTACCGACAGTGGGGTTCGAACCCACTATCTCCTGGATGCAAGCTCACAGCTGCGCGCTCCTAACCGCACGGCCAACTCACCCGGTCATTGAAGAAACGAACAAGCCAAGCGAAGCCAAGCTTAAGAAGAACAAGCTTGTTACGGAAGGCGTCGTTACACGAAGTCATTCTCGGAAGAAAAGTACCATGTGCCAAGAAAGAGGTAGTGTAGGAGGGCATCCCAGGAGACATGGTTCCATGGTGATGGCATCGGCAGCAGGACGTTGAAGAAGAGAATAAGCCAAGCGAAGCTTAAGAAGAACAAGCTTGTTAAGGAAGGTGTCATTACACGAAATAATTCCCGGAAGAAAAGTACCATGTGTCAAAGTGGTAGTGAAGGAGAGCAGTCCAAGGGACGTGTTTCCATGGTGATTGCATCGGCAGCAGGACGTTGAAGAAGAGAACAAGCCAAGCTTAAGAAGAACAAGCTTGTTAAGGAAAGCATCGTTAGACGAAGTCATTCCCGGAAGAAAAGTATCATGAGTCAAGAAAGTGGTAGTGAAGCACAAGCACTCTAGAAAGGAGTGTACAATAAATGGTGCCTGGAGTGCGTACAATACATGGCACCACATGTCTGGTGATTGGAGTGTGTAAAATACATGGCACCGCAACGTGTCTGGCGATTGGAGTTCATACAATACATGGCACCGTAACATGGCTGGCAAATGGAACGTGTTCAATGTGTGGCACCACAATGGGTCTGGTGACTGGAATGCATATAATATGTGGCACCCAAGACATGTTAGGCAATCGATTGGATTATAAATACTTAGCGCTCCAAAGAGTTAGCTGACAGAAGTGAACAATTACTTGGAGACATTTAACACAAGGCACTCTAATGTGTTAGATCATATTTCAAGAAGTTTGATAGGGCAAAATTTCAATAACACTGCATCATAGTGACATCTGACCATTACCTCAAGAAATACTTTGAGAGAGAAGAGAATTAAAAATATAAAAAGAAATGTTTGAATTTTTTTTTCTTAAGGCAGGGGGATATGTATAAGAAATGCTGATATGGCGAATGTTAATGGTAAATTATGGAGTATTTCATGGGCGAAGTTAGGCAAACACTGTGACTCAAGTGACGTGGAATGTGTGATGCAAGTCCACGGCTAGTGGCCAAGGCTATGACACGCCACCGTAAATCGCATCACCTGATTGCGGTCAAATTTTACAAAGTCCTAAAACAATTAACATACGACAAAATGAATATTTTGTAGCTGAGGAAGGTCTACTTTACAGTAGACCGAAACATGTACTATTTTATATTCTAGAGTTGAAATTGTACTAAACAGGTGGAACAAAAACTATTTTTTAATAAAAATTATGTGAACTCACATGGTTGGTCGTGCTGCAATAACATTTTCTGGACCAGTCAAGAAAGTAATGGCAAAGTACCTCATTCCTCATCATGCCTTATATGCCTCATTATAGTGCCACCATTAGTTTCTGCTGTTTCCCTACAACTGTATAACCTTAAGTGATGTTATTTGAGGATCCAACCTTTCAGAACTAAATGATGACAACTGAATCCAATTAAAGTAACAATTTTCTCAAGTTCTGACATGTACTTCCTGTTTAGTTATTTGGTTAACCTGATTACCAAAGAACTCACTTGCATAAGAAATGGATGTTCTTTGTAAGGCAAACAATTTTAATTCTTGTATTACCTTCCTGAGATTTCTTTCGCACAATGGAATGGTATCTTGGGTATAGTTTCAGACACCTTCCTAGTTCACATTCACTAAAATACACACATCTTCACAGGTAACACCCAATTATTATTATTATTTTGTTTGTTTTTTGTACAATAAATGGTTTGTTTTTTCTCTTTCATATGTTTTTTAGCATTTTTTCAACTTATATTATGTAAATTATTCCAACTCCCTAATTTTTTCACTGAAGATGGCTCAAGCGAGCCGAAACATGTTTGAATTTGTTTGCTCCGTCTAATGACGTATTGAATAGGAGGATCCTCTCATTTTTTGCCATTGTAAAGTAAAACCCAATTATTATGCAACATACTAGCATTGTCCAACCTATCCAGCTGTAAAAAACAAAACAAAACAAAACAAAAAAACCTTTTACATACTCAGTATGTCACAGTTTAGCATTTATCAGCATCCCATCACCATTGGAATTCTGACAGTGAAAAGGGGACAAACCATGCCAGGCACAACGGCTGTAGGTGGAAATGACATAACATATGCTAATATGGATATGTGCTTAATTTAATGAGCAATGGGCAAGAGGGAGTAGAGCCTTCGTGGCCTCTCACCACTGGGTTCTGTGGTTCAAATCCCGGTCACTCCATGCAAGATTTGTGCTGGACAAACTGGAGGTGGGACAGGTTTTTCTCCGGATACTCCGGTTTTCCCTGTCATATTTCATTCCAGCAACACTCTCCAATATCATTTCATCTGTCATTCATTAATCATTGCTCCAGAAAAATGCGAGTCTTCGGCAGTTGGCACAATTCCTACCCTCACCGCTAGATGGGGGCTTCATTCATTCCATTCCTGACCCGGTCGAATGACTGGAAACAGGCTATGGATTTTCATTTTCACGGACGAGACGGAGAGGAGAAATAAAATGTGTCAACTGCAATAGAAATCGAGAATGCTTTCTTTTCTACACAGAACAATTGCCTAATGCATAAACACTATCAATATCGTCTTAACGGTCCAGCTCATTTAAATACACAGTTAGAGCCCTGCACGGAAGTTAGTGTCTTAGCGGATGCAAACCATACGGCAGTGGAGATAATTTTGCTGATAACTCCTAAATAATGAACTTTATTGATTTTCACTCAGGTATACTCTTATTTTTGCTTGTAGTTAGGCGACCCTTGACATTAACATGGGAGAATATTGGTATATAAAGAGCATTGAGACCATAAAGCTGCAAATCTGACCCAAGCGTAACTGGCTTCTGCCCGGAATTAGTAGAAGGAAGGAACAAAGGTTCGGTAGCTGTCGCGAGAGGAAACTCCTCACAAACCTGCGACTGTAGGGGGTCTGTTTTATTATGTTACCAGATCTATTCGTTTAGGAGCCTCCGTGGCTCAGACGGCAGCGCGTCGACCTCTCACCACTGGATACCGTGGTTCAGATCCTGGTCACTCCATGTGAGATTTGTGCTGGACAAAGTGGAGGCAGGACAGGTTTTTCTCCGGGTACTCCGGTTTTCCCTGTCATCTTTCATTCCAGCAACACTCTCCATTCTCATTTCATAGCATCTATCAGTCATTAATAAATCACTTTGGGAGTGGCGACCCCATTGTACTAATAGCCTATATCTGCTTCATTCATTCCATCCCTGACCCGGTCAATGACTGGAAAACAGGTTGTAGGTTTTCATCTTCATCTATTCGTTTCAATACTTTCAGTGTAACAGAGTTAAATAGTTACAATATCCGCAGATGCAGATAGTGCAATGGGAATAATATTTTGGATATCTGTGCAGGGCTCTATATACAGTATAACACAAATGAACAAGCATCTGATGTTGGGTAGATAGGCAAAATGTATTATGAAATGAGATGTCCGAGAAACTAAATAAGTTTCAGAAGAACTATGAAGTAAAGTTAAACATGAGACGTTTTTTTAATTAATTAAATATTATACAACATATGACAAACATATGAATGCTAATTTCCTGCTTGATTATTTGACAGCCTGTCTAATATTCGCTGCTGCAGACAATATGTAAGTCAGAGAGTAGGTTGTATTCTATGCATAGTGATTTCTGGCAGTGTCACAGACCATGTTGACAGTGTTTATATGCATTGCACAATGTGTTCTTTGCGGAACCAATTTGAATTGCTATTTCAGTTGAGACATTCTTTTCTCCGCTCCCTCTTGTCAAATGCACGCAATGTTTGACACATACCCATTATAGCCTATGCTCTATAATTTCCATGTACATCGGATGCGCAATATCCGGGACAGGTTGTGCCCTTTCCTTGCGAGTACAAAAGTTTGTGATAGAAATTCACCCAGCAGTACTTTCATTAGCATTTACATACAAGTGACTGCACAGAGAAAATAAAACATGGTAACCATGGTTATAATTTCTAATGGATTTATTACGAAGATTCTCTCTTCCTATACTACATTCAGACTGGATGATGATTCTGGAAGGGGAATGGTTTAATTTATCCGTACATTCATACTAGTAATTTTGAGGAGAGGACAGGGAAAAAAACAATTTAAAAACTGGTGTGCATTGTATGTTATGAACTTGAATTAAACATTATAAGAACTGCTCAGGACACCACCCTGACAGCAAATGGTTTCTAATCCTGTAGATACTATTGATAATAATAATAATAATAATAATTTTATGGCCTCAGCTACCAGGTGCAGCCATTTTGATTTTATGTCACTTGGGCTGTCTGGAATGTCAATTTTGATTTAATTTAGCAGATGGGAGAGAAACAGATCTAGGTTGGATGATCTATGGCTAAATTTTAATTTTCTGTCAGGTATATAAAAAACGTCACCGGAGATCTTTTACACTGACACTGTACAACGTGTAATGTTGAATGGACCTCTTTCTGCCCTCCAAAAATGATGGTGGTGGTGATTATTCTTTTAAGAGGAAGTACAACTAGACAACAAGCCTCTACATAACACTAATCACAGAGAAAAATAGAAGGGATCCAGTCCTTAGAAACATGAAGATATCAGCCAAATAAAGTTGAGGGCCACGAATGGCGTGAAAATGAAAGACTTTAGGCCTCCACACGTAATACCATCGGGATTGGAAAAGAACGAGAACTGACCAAGGGAGGTCATATAGGATAGGTGAAAGTGAGGAGTCTGGCACAAGTAATAAGTGGAAGTAATGTCAGGACTCAGCTAAGGGCCCCGTGGTCGCCAACCCACGCTCCCAAGTTGAGCCCCCTGGAGCCCCTTTTAGTCACCTCTTATGACAGGCAGGGAATACTGTAGGTGTTATATCCACAGAGAAAGCCATCCAATACAGGATCCCTCTGACAGCAAGATCTGTAATCATTTTAAATATGGAGCTCAAATCTCTCTTTTTAATAGCAGGTAAAATTCTTGCAAGGATCCTGCTTAGCCAGCTCCAAGTAATCTTTGAGAGGACTTTACCAGAGTCTCAGTGAGGTTTCCGAGCCTTCAGAGGTACTGTTGACATGACCTCCTGTGCGAGCCAACTGCAGGATGGCAGCTAATAACACTATCCGTTACGCTATGGAAGCGGACACTTCATGATGGTATGACTGGACATGTAATCCATCAAAACAACTTCTCTGAACCATTCCCAATCATACATGGATTGAAGCAGGGCTGAGTACTTGCCCCAACTCTGTTTGCCTTGTACCTGGCTGCCATACTTTATCAAACAGACAACCCCGGAGTAGATTACATACGGCTTTGACGGCGGCCTCCTCAACTTGGCCAGGTTTCACTCATGATGACAAATCAGTGTTTTAGGGCAACTGACATGCATGATGTTGATGATAGCATATCACCGGATCTTACACCAAGGAAACTGCAATAGGCAACAGTTTCAAGGATGCATATGATCACTTTGGCCTTAAAAAAAAAAAACCACATGGTAATTGTTCAATGAAATTCTGAAAACTGGAAGATTACCAAAGCTTTTCAAACAGGCTAAGATAACTGCCATCCTGAAACTGGGAAAAGACGGAACTGATTCTTCTCACTATCGATCGATATCACTACTCAGCATGACCTATAAGCTACTAGAAAGGCTTATTCTAAATTGCATTCAAGAGGCCATTGATCAAACCATCCCGATTGAACAAGGTGGCTTTAGGAAACATCGGAGTTGCTGCGACCAGGTCTTAACATTGACAACTGTAGTAGAAGCTGGATTTCAACGAGGTCTCAAATCAGCTGCAGTTTTCATGGATCTTACAGCAGCTTACGACACTGTATGGAGGGAGGGCTTGATGTCCAAATTAATTGAAATCGTCCCATGTCAAAAGTTGGCACTTTTAATGAACAACATGCTCTCTGACAGGCACTTTAAGGTGTTCCTGAATGGGTAAGCTAGCAGGTGGAGGATTCTAAACAATGGCCTACCTCAGGTATCAGTTCTGGCCTCCATTTTTTTTATATCCATGACATGCCTCACACAGATTTCATGAAAATCCAGTATGCAGACAACCCAGCATTAATTATGCAGAGTAAAGATTTCATGAAATCTGAGAATGTTCTAACTAGTGATCTGGCAAAACTGAGTCATTACTTCCACAAACGGAGACTTCAACCCAACCCAAACAAGACTGAGGTTACTGCATTCCATCCAAATAATAAAGAAGCCCAAAGGAAGCTACATGTGATTTTTAACAGAATCGAAGTACCCCGTAACTACAATCCAATATATCTTGGAATCACTCTGGATCGGTCCTTGGCATTCAAACAACAGTGCATCAAGTTATCTAAGAAACTTGGCTCAAGAGTGAATCTACTCCACAAGATTGCCGGAAGCAGCCGGGGTGCAGACGCTAATATTCTACATTCTGTTGCACTCGCTTTCGGTATTCTGCTGGTGAATATTGTGCCCCTGTATGGGAAAACAGCATTCATACCACTAAGATTGATGTGCAACTCAATGAGACCATGAGAGTTATCACTGATACTGTTAGATCTACTCCCACACAGTGGCTACCAGTCCTAGCTAATATCGCTCCGCAAGATCTAAGGAGGAAAGCACCTAAGGTAAGCTTGCTCAAGAAGATCACCTCTAATAAGAACTCTCCGTTGTATGATGCCCTGCAAGATCTACCAACAACACGTTTGAAATCACGCAAGTCACCCTGGGTTGATTTAGAAGTTATCAATTCTTTCGACATGAGCTCCAAGTGGCAACAACGTTGGAACGAACATCCACCCAACAATGCTCACTTGGTTGAAGATCCTACAAAGAAGGTAGAGGGATTCCAACTACCACGCCAAACCTGGCCGAAGCTGAACCGCATTAGAACGGGTCAAGGGAGGTGTGGTCACACCTTAAAGAAATGGAGTTTCTGTACATCTGCGGCCTGTGATTGTGGAGTGGAGGACCAAACCATACAACACATTGTTCAGGAGTGCCCACTTCGTGTATTAGACGGTGGTCTGAAGACTCTACACCAAGTGACACCATGTGCTCTGGAATGGTTGTCAAATATGGATATTTCCATTTGATCATTTGTAAACTTTTGTGTACTTGTACAACCATACAATATATATATATATACAGCCTGCACCAGGGACTATCACCCCTAAATGTAATATTATCATCTCAAAAACACCAAACTTGTCAAGGACCTGTACTTCAGAATATGATGTGGAAAACAGGTTTCGTGCTGCCCATGTGATCTATTGTCAATTATCCCAGAGAGTCTTCAGTAATAAAGACCTTACAATTCACACAAAACTAATAGTGTACCAGGCTGCAATCATCTCAATACTTCTCGATGGCTGTGAAACATGGACCTTATACCGCCATGACATCAAAAAGCTGGAACGTTTTCACCAGCAATAACTATACTCCATCATGAACATCAAGTGGGAGAACTATATTTCCAATGTTGAAGTTCTTGAGAAAGCATGTGCTAAGAGTGTAGAAGCATTGGTTGTTAGCCATCGCCTTAGATGGGCAGAGCATGTGCGCCATATGAATGGCACAAGATTATTACATCAGATCCTCTATGATCGTCTGCGATTCAAGACCACAGACAGCCCCCTTGAGATGCTTCAAAGACCAACAGAAACAAACTTTAAAGATGACAAAAATAAACCCACAAACCTGAGAAACACTCGCCGAGGACCATGTACTTTGGCGGCAAACTATCTGTGTTTCAATTCAACACTTCGAACAAGGACACTGCAGATAAGAAGAAACTAAATGACATGAATGCAAACTTCACCAAATCCAAACCAAAATCTCCCCCATCCCAAAGAACCACAGTGTATGGACGTATGGTCTACTTAAGAATTGGCCTGTACAGTCAATGGAAGTTTAAACACAAACTGCTGTGAATTTGAAGTGAGATTTTAGCCAGGAAAACTGTATGCTCGGAAATAAGCAATTGCCGACGATTGAATGGTTACAACAGATTTTTTACTGAACGAATACTCAATAAATTTAAACACTGACCAAATACAACTCTATTAAATGACAATCCTAAACCAGCAGCTTGCTCCACCTTCACCTTCAATGAAGAAATCTACAGCATTGCCAATATCTTCAAAAAACATAATTCCAAGATTTCCTTTTGAACTAACAACAGAAACATGGAAGTGGCACATAACTCCAATTCATTAAACAGACCCTGTATAATTGACGATATATAAAAACAGTGATAGTAGTATGGTACTTTCCATGTTCTGTGGTAGTGCTTATTCCACTTCACTCTAGTAAATAGCAAATCAGTAGTTGGTGACACCAGTTCCTTGTCGATCACTGCAAGAACATAGTGGAGGAACTCTTAATGAGCTGAGAGAAACAGTCTGTCAATAACAAACATTAGAAGTTGAACTGATGGTGAAGACAGACTTCTCATTTTCATTGTTTTTTCGATACAGATGAAAGGAATTAAATGCTGAGGAGTTGGAAAAGTGAGCAGAAGTATCAGTAAAGCAAGATGTAGGGCATTATTTAATTTTAAAATGGTTTACATTCTGTGATTGTGTTGTGTATTATTTGACATTTTCAGAAAGCAATGAGACTGATAATTTGAAGAAGTCATCTTTTACATACTATATTAGTTCTGGCATTATTTAGGTTTCAAAATCTCAATTTCTCCCAGAAATAAGTCCCGATTTAGTTAGTAAAAACCTGGCAAACCAGATAGTTACCATTCAGCAACTAAGATATGTAGGGATTTTCTTCCATCCCTTTTACAAAGGAGAGTTACTGGATGCTGACGGGGAAGGTGTATAATGGGGTTAACTGTTCAATCTGGTAAGAGAGAAGGGATGTATCCAATATAATAAAAGCTCTCCTCAATTTCTTTTACTTTCTTTTTAAAAAGTTAACAACAGAATGAACACTGGTTTATCTTCTACCATCTTCTACTATAAAATTTTGATATGTTTAACCTGAAAATAGTCAGCTTTAAATGATATAAATTTTCAAAAGGAAATCCAATGATTGTCAATGCTATAACAGTTCCATGACGCTCAGTGGTTTGCATCCTTTGTAAGATGACAAATATCATACCATCTTGATTTCTTTCTAAAGTATGGTACACATTCTAAAAAGAAATTTTTTGACCTATAACTAAATTAATCAGACAGAACAGAACAGAACAGAACACAATGTTTTAAAATCCTGATTTTCTTTATATGCACATACAATTCTCATACAGGATTCATACAGAATAGAATATATATAAAACAATGCAGAAAAATGAATGAGTTAAATAGTATGGATATAATGTTTTCATAATGATCTCTCAGGTTACACCTGATGAAAAACACGTGCAGTTTCTCTGATGTACTTACTTTTTAGGAAAGAAGATCTTGTTGGCTTGCTGAGAACCTTTCTTTAATAACAATGATAATATAAAAATTGGGAGGTTTACAGAAAAACTCAGCAAGTTTTCTTGGTAACAAAAAATAATAATAAAACAGTTAGGACCAGTCTTAGGTATGCTTCAGCATCATTCAAGACCACGAAAAGTTGCTGCAGAGATCTGGAGCAATGAATCACCTTGCAGTACCCACTTCAGTGAAAAGATGGGCACCTATTGTGAGGTTTGTGAATCAATGTGAAATAGCTTAAGGTTTTTTGTTATTTCCAACTCTTTTCACAATTTTCTTTTAAAAAAATCTAAGTACATGTTTTATAGTGTTAAATGTGGTTTCTGATTTTGTTCTTAGACAAGTACAGCTGAATGTTATTATAATTAGATTTTGGAGAGCTTAGAAAATCACTTTTTTTTTTTTTTTGTTGCCTTTATGAAGTGCCTCATTTGAAGAAATCATCTTACATCCTTGTGTCCTTTACGATGAGCAATAACTTTTTAAAATTTCTTTACATTTTGATGGCTCTGAGTTGGATTCGTTTTCCAGACTTTTGTCTTGTGTCGGTATATAGAGAAGGTGTCTAGTTTATACACAGAAGCTTGTAAACTAAATCCTGCAAACCATAACACTGTAGAACAAAAATAGGTGAATGAATAATGAGAGTATGTATGAATGAAAATTTACACCATATCTTACAGGCAAAATAAAAAAATTTTAAAAAATGGCTTGTATATAATGACTGCAATAATTTTAACAACATTCTCTCAATTTACAAGCAATATTATCAACTCCAGCAAAATTAAGCTTCTGGGAATGGTTCATTATAAAAGGTTCACTATTGATTTTATCAGTTTTAGTTAAAAAAGCGAGGAAACAATTTTTAGTAAAATTACAAAAAACCCACAATGTAAAACCAATATTAATTTGAGTACAAAAAACCTACATCAAATATTTTCTTTTCTTAAAGAATAGAAAATGCCCACTAAATTGGACATAAGACGGTCTGATTATTACATTCTATATTGTGTTTTACTGTTTTAATATTCTTCTCTCTCTCATTAGTACGAAGACAACTGCAACTGAACTCTATTTGATGACAATAATATACCAACAACTTTAAATTAAAAAAACCCTCTTATTTCAGGTGGAAATGGTGGTGATTGTAGTTTTACAAGGCAAAATCACATGATTATCAGTTGTACTGAATCATTTTTGGAGATGGGAGCAATGTCATTTATCACCCCTCGATTAACATTTCTAATACAATTCATAAAATCTCTCATGAAATATATACAGCCTTAAAAATTGTACTAGACAAATGCTTGAAATAGTTACATGGCATGAAATGATGCAAAGCAAGCCCACCAACACTTCACTCTCAATTATTGCCAAAATAATAAATTAGAAAAGGAAACCTTTCTTGAGTACAGCGTAAAGAATCACGGAATTTTAAAAAGAAAACTAACAGTCATGATTTTAATTAAAAAATGCTGACTGTTTAACAAAGCTAAGCAGTATACTGATAATGGACTGGAACCATCATCATGAAAATGGGATGAGTAATAAATTAACATAAAAAATATACATCTATTATCATGAACCTACTATTATACTAAGTCCTTTGAGCCAGGATTAAGATAAAGTATGGTAAAAAGCTCATCTCCCCCCTCTCTTCATCTTCCAACTTTATTTGGGTTGTGTGATTTGTCTATCACAATATCCAGGTTGAGGGTGGGAGGGTCACATTCCTGTGCTTAATACTGCAGTTTAATCATTCAGGATTATTGCTAGTGGTTCCACAAGCCCCAGTTACGAGGACAAGTAAAATGAGCTTACTATACTTTTTTCTTGATTCTTTACAATCCCAGATTGTTTCTTTTTTGGAAGAGCCAAATTATAACGTAACCTTACAAATGGCTAATGGTTGTTCTCCAAGGGAAACAGAATGAGATTATCATTCCCTATGAACACTATTCACCATAGAAAGAGGTCTAAGGAAAAGCCCATGACAAACAGCTTTGATAGGCCTTGGCCTACCAAACGACCACTGCTCAGCCTGAAGGCAGATTAAGAAGTGACTCATGGTCAGCGCGACAAATCACCTTGGCTGTTACTTTTGGCTTTCTAGACTAGGGTCGCTATCTCACCATCAAATAGCTCCTCAATTGTTCTCTCGTGGATTGAGTGGCCCTCGAACCACCCCTCTAATCCAGGTAAAAATTCCTGACCTGGCTGGGATTCCAAGTCTGGGTGTCCAGATGAAAGACAGGCTTGTTACCTCTAGATCGTCGGGTTGGTAAAGGAAAATGAATAGGACCTGCTGAAGGGAAGGGAAAGGTCTTGAAAATCGAGAAAGAGGCATCGGAAATCTAATACTGCCAGGGTAGAAAGAGAATGAATACTGACCAAAGGGACCCCATGTAGAAGTGGAAACAATATCCGAATGTATGAGAGAAAGTGTTTTTGTGTTAGCTGTCAGTTTTTGAAAGAGGCTTAGACTGAATAAATAAAGGAATAGCATGAAGATTTCATTCTTTTGCTTCAGATTGTAATTTTGAGCGACCCATCAACATGACAAAGGCCTGCTTCCAACTTTGAATTGAAAATCAAACAAAACTATTGACAGTTCTCTATAATAATGTCGTCTCCAATGTTCACTGGATATAAAAGACCTTCGGTGGTCTTTGGACTCAAAATCAAATATAATTAATGCTGTAACTATTGTGGTTCCTTTCCTAATTCTGTTCAAAATGGCAGCTACCCAAGACTGGTCCTAGTTATATAAACAATTCCACTTCGGACATAAACTTCAGTCTTCTGTTCAATCCACACTACATACACACACAAGAAGCACCTTCAGAGGCTGCATCATAGATACAGCCAGAAATAGGAAATATACAATGAGCACCCGGAACAGTATCAATGTCATTATATTACAAGAGCTGTTCACAACAAGGACTCTGTTCTCAAGGATGGATCAATACACCTGCTTAACTCAAACAAGGCAGCTAAAGAACAATACAGCTGTTACAATTTACATCAAGATGTCACAGGTATCAATAATGTTAGTAAAAATATTATTATAAGTAATACAAAAATATACCTGTATAATTCATTACTCCTGCTTCCGATCAAGTAACCTGTATTCAAAGACTTGCTACGAGTGAAATTCTAAGGTAGCAATGAGAATGGGAGACAATGAAGCAAAGAATGGTTAGCTGTTAGATCTAAATTCTTAAACTTACAAATATATACCATATTTCTAGTGTAATATTTTAAGTGGGTGTTCATAATAGTGTTAACTAACACATATTTAAAAAATGAGTTCTGTTCTGAAAAATCTCTTTGATAAGTTATTTTCCCATAAGAGAAACTGTGAGAAAACTGCTGAACATATTTCAATGAACGACCCCTCATGTTACAGCATTCAACATGAATGTCCTTGGAAAAATAGTAATTTTTATAACATTGCCGATTTTCATACATAGCCTACCCTTCTAATTACTTCAAGTATTTTGAAGGTCTTCAAGCTAGGTACTTTATGCTATTAAATGTTTAAAGTAAGATTGCACTCGGCCATACCAGGAACTATTGCTTCTTTATATCTAATGTTTTGACATCCAGCTCTATCACCACATACAGTAGCAAGCTAAATCTAGAATGGCTCAGTCAGTGATACATATGATACAGTGCTTTCTTTTGCTCTAACATCCCTAGCTCTTGAACGATCAACACTCAATTCCATTCTGAATTTGCCCCATAGTTTTTGAATTTGCACCACTCAAAAAATTCTTTGCTAAACTTCACTCTGTCCTGTCAGTAAAATGAGATTCACAGGATGACTGCACTCCCTCCACGGATAAGCCCACCTCTTTTACCCACAACGAAAAAACAAACACAAGTGCCACCTCATCTAAGTGCAATCATATTTTGAAAAAGTAATAGGTGGTATCATTGTGGGAAGTTTCACAGAATTCAGCTTATTCAGAAAGATAAACCAATTATGGATGATAACTCACAACCTTTAATCCAGCTTCTATTTCGGATATCAATGCTAACTCTGCAATCACTTATGTTTACAATTTAGGAAAGCACACTGTTGTTATTTTCATGCATGTTATTTTCTAGGCATTTCTTTAAATGGGGAGAAAAATCTGTCAAAACTAAATTTTAAACTACTTATACAAAGTTTACTTAAGTTTGTGACAGTAATTATGAACTTTATTTCTAGCATATTTCACACAGCTTTAATGATGTAATAATAATTATGAAAAATAAATATTCTATGACCTTGACAAAAAATTGCAAGCTTTTTTTTTCTTTGACAGCATTGTACTATTTGTGTTACACTTTCCATGTTCTGAACTACCTAGTACGTTGCAACACTCCATATGGTAAAATAGAAAATTCTATGAAATTTAATAAGAATACTGAGATTAAGAATTTTGCCTTTGGACATCTAATGTATGTATCAGGGTTATTTTACATGCCAATATGAACAACTCAATAAGCTACAGCTTTTCCCCAGTTTCAAATACACATCAACGTGGACCAGGGTTGATTCTCTGCAGGTTAACTGACTTAATTATTTTACTGTAAATTTCACCATTTTGTTCTTTCTTAATTTTACCAAGTTTAGTGTCTAATAACAGGAAAGTCGTATCACAAATCCATATTTTACTAATGAAAAGGCACTGCTGTGATAACTTTGTTTTGAAAGTTATACAGTAAAACCCAGGTATAATGTTCAAGAGTTCATTTACTAACTGTGTATTAACAGGAAGGCAACCAAATATGTACAGCAGTCGTCAAGTACAGTATACGAGATATAAAACATGTTCAAAATGTATTTCTTCCGCTTGCATTCCACAAACTGTAGTGATTGAATAATGATTCTTTATTATAATTCTTAGCGTTGATGTTTCTAATTCATCATACTTCCATAAAATTTCTATTTTTTTGGGCAAAGAAAGTGATTTTTCATTAAACACTAATTTTAATCACAAGAACACTTCAACAGGAGACCATGAAACTGACAATTTCCCACAACTAAGGAACATGAGTGTGGAGAGGAGGAATTACAAAACAGTGGTCACGGTATTATTCTGTAAAAAGTTATAGACTTAAAGCATGCGGCAGGATTTAAGTGCAATATCCAGGGTAGTTTTGATGATAATGATGCTTGTTGTTTAAAGGGGCCTAACATTGAAGGTCATCAGCCCCTGAGTAGTTTTGAAAGGCATTATAAATAAGATGTGTAGGGATCTGAGCTGAAAATTTTTTAATTTTTTTTTTTTTCTGAAAGTGTATTTTGCAGGTTGTCTTCTATCGCATGATAAATCCACATCACACAGCTAACGAGTGGTGATAAATCTGGATAGTTATATGTACAGAATTAACTTACTATTATGTTAAAGTATCACCCTTGAAAAATGTGGTCCAGTCAGATCGAACAAAGATTTACCTAGAAGTTCACTGTGGTTGTTCATGAGTAGGGTTTGGATTTCTATCCTGGTCTCTCTTTACAAATTTAAGTTACATTAAACAATTTTTTAGCTTTTGTGAATGTAATGACATGGATTTTATTAGTCATACTTTACTATATTTCATCATTATGTCATATTTGACCCCAAAAATGGTATAAAAGCAAAGTTTTGGTCATATTATACTAGTTTTATCCATTCTTACGGTATATTCACATGTTCTGAACCAATGCCATGTGATTTTGTTTGGTTATTTTGTGTTATCTTTTGATGGAAATATTTTGTGGGTAACTGCAATTTGAAGACAACAGGTCTTACAATGGTCCATATTGACTATATAACTTGAGTAAAGTATAAATATAGTTTCACCACCAAATCAATACACAATATTATAACCTAAACAGATTATTTATGGAACAAAAGTGGACATGTTTTGGCTCTTGGAGCCATTAGCACACAAACAAATAACTAAGATTAAAAGCACATTAGAATATAGATGTAATGATTTTAGCATAAATTCACTTGAAAGAAATATCATAAATGCACTGCATTCTAATACATCCATATTCTTTTTTTTTTTCTTTTTTGCTAGGGGCTTTACGTCGCACCGACACAGATAGGTCTTATGGCGACGATGGGATAGGAAAGGCCTAGGAGTTGGAAGGAAGCGGCCGTGGCCTTAATTAAGGTACAGCCCCAGCATTTGCCTGGTGTGAAAATGGGAAACCACGGAAAACCATTTTCAGGGCTGCCGATAGTGGCATCCATATTCTAATGTGCTTTTAACCTTATTTATGTGTTTGTGTGTCGATGATGGCTCTAAGAGTCGAAACATGTCCACTTTTGTTCCATAAATAATCTTTTTAGATTATAATATCAGGTATTGATTTGGTGGTGAAACTGTATTTATATTTTTCTCAAGACAACAGGTTTCATGAGCAGTAAATTATCAATACAGAAGAAACAAAATAATGCTAGGAATGTGACCAGTTCTCTTTTTAATTTAATTTCTTTTGTACCATATTTTCAAATTTCTTTAATATCACAGTCACAGAAATCCAAGACCTATTTGTGAGCATATCAACAGATCACACAGAGCATACAAATGACACTTATTACAGCTCAGGAAAACTTCCTCTATGACTGTACTGTTAAGTTCCTACCTATTAAAGGATTTTATTTAACTATTGCATAAAGGATGAAACTGCAAACTAACCATTATAGATTCTCCCATATCTCATGACAATATGGTGGCATCTGCATAGCAGAAAGTCTACTCAATTATCAGGTGCTTCCTCAATACTTTAAAAACAACTCATGGTATCAAAATTAAGGCTCCCTGAGGTGTGGGCTCGTAATTTCAAAACAAGTAAAATACAAATTTTAACTTATAAATATGGTAATGACAAAGATACCTCTAACTTTCTATACACCGTTTACCTATAAATAAACCTTTACTGCATAGGATCCATTTTAAAGAGCAGAAATCGTCAATGTGAACAGCCCTGGAGAGAAAATGTCCACCCCTGTTCTGCTCTAAGTGACATGGATAGTACAATTGGCTTCGTCTGAATTCCTGAGCCATGCGAAGACCAATGCTTAGTTCTAGTAGGCACTATTTCTTTTATGATATCCTCTAACATTTCATTCTCAAACCAACACGTAAAGTAATAACCATAATAATATATAATTCATACAATAATAATAAAATGAAATCATGTAACAACTGTACCTTACTATACTGTACACTACAGACCCAATTTCCACACCGTAGTGTAGCTCCTCCAAGTACAAACCTATAACCAACTTTGGTATGACCAATGTACTCCATTACAAGTTAAAATGGCTGTTACCACTTCACAAACAAAGGCATTGAAATAGGATTCCTTTCCTTCCTTCTTTCTTTTTATCTTTTGCAAAAAAAAAAGTCCCAGTTTGGGTTAAAATGTACATTTATAATATTCCTTGAACACCACGGTCCATACTTCTGGCCAACTTTTTGAAACTGCTTTCAAATAAAATGATCTATAAATTATGATTTTGGAAAAGCACACAACAGTATATCTTGATAAATAACAGCAGGAATGCTAGAGACTCCCCTCCCTCCCCAGATATGAAGCTGCACTAAACGATGGTAAACACACACACAAATACACCCTAAAATATTCTGGGTAAAAAAAAAAAAAAAAAAAAAGGGGGGTTGTACAAATTCCAGTTCAAGTGTATTTGTGTTAGTAAGCTGTTCTGTGGTGACATTTTACATCCAGAAAAGTCTGCGATCCTTCAAATGTTTAATTCTGGAATCAAATTGTGTGTGCTACAGATACATAAGGTTCCAGTCACTTTGCAGACATATTAGCAAAAAATTCAACCCACAGATTTTTACATTCTTCATCCCATTATTCACAATGAGAACAACACAAGATGAAGCTGTCAGAGTTAAGGAGGAAAAGTGAGACATCTATGGTAGTTGCACTCCATACAAGGAGAAATATCACGGCAAATTTGGCAGCAAAAATCATTTGATATACAGACTGTTGTTTGGTGCATAGTGAACTATATTTTACATACTGCTGAAATTCTGAAGTCACTTCATATGGAGAATAAGGATGTTAATATGTTTGCAGAAAGCATAATTTGAAGACTGAATGTGAATATCAGCTGTTCACAATGGAAACCTGTGGCATCATTTTCAGTTGTGAATATAATGGAAAACATGAAAGTTCCATTTCATCAATTCTGATAATCAACATGCATTACATGTTAAAAGAAGAGAGTAGTTTATTTTTCTGTAAATTTCATTATTTCTTATAAATATTTTTGGCTATAAGCATTTAATGTTCAAAAGACAAATTATTATTAACTTTACTGGCCACATTGGACCACTTGAGTCATTCCATGTACACTTTCTCTTTGAAGGTTGTACTGTTTGGTTCTTGTGACCTATCCAGTACTTTTTCATTCGTTCCGATTGTAATTTTCTCAATTCGTCTGAAATAGCTATAGCCCTTCTATGTGTCGTTTCTGCTGAAAATTTGTGAGTCTTTAGAAGGGTGTTCATTTTAATTTTGTTCTCTGCAAATATTATAAATGTTTAAAATAAATTAAAGGGCATTTTATCATGTTTTACACTGAGCGGCATGAAAAACGCAACACCCAATAAATGATGTGTAATTATCTATTTAATCGAAGTGAAGCGCTTCAACCTTTTTTTTTAGACGGGGTATGCTATTGGCGTTGCTTTGCGAGTGAACAATGAAGTGTTGATTGTTTATTGCCCTAGCCTCAAGTGTTCTTTCCCGCGCAACCTGGAAAACACATCGCTGGATGTGAGCCAATAATGCTTTCCCGTTATTGTAGCGCTTATTGTTGTACCTTTAATTGTTCCCCTTTCAATCACACGTGTTTGTAGGATCTTTCTGTGGTTCTCTTAATCAGCTTTCTGGAGTAAACATGCTGTTAAGCCCTAAACAAGCTGCGAAAGCTGTTGCTTTGGTGGAAGATGGTCGCAGCATGCATTACGTTGCAGAAGTGTTGAGTACTACACCTTCTACAATTTCCCGAACCGTACGAAGGTACAGGAAAACTGGAGGCTTTGCAAGGAGACCAGGATCAGGCCCGAGAAGAGCAAGATCGGAGAAAGATGACCGCTTCCTATGACTTCAAGTTCTCCGCAACCGTCACACCACCGCTATTGAAGCACGAAATCAACTCCACCAAGTTCGAGGGGTCAATGTTAGTGAGAGAACCGTTCGAAAAAGACTGGAAGAAGCCAATCTTCAGTCCAGAAGACCTGCTACAGGACCGGAACTCACCAGAGAGCATCGCACAGCTCGAACGCGTTTCGCAAGGGAACATCTTGGCTGGACAGTACAACAATGGGATCAAGTGTTGTTCACCAACAAGTCGTGATTTGGCCTCCGATCAGCTGAAGGAAGAGAGAGGGTCTGGAGAAGGCCAGGGGAAAGGTATTCTCCTTGCACATTCTCATCCAGGACACCCTTTCACGGTGGTTCTGTGATGGTGTGGGCAGGAATCAATACAGCTGCAAGGACGGATTTAGTCTTCGTAGAGCATGAGAGCCTTACCGCACATCGGTATGTGGAGGAAATCCTTCTGGAGCATGTTGTGCCTTTCACTCCGTTTATTGGTGATGGTTTTACACTCATGCACGACAATGCAAGTCCAAATGTTGTGAGAATTGTGCAACAGTTCTTGGATGAAACAGAGATTTATGCTATGGTTTGGCCTGCTCGAAGCCCCGATTTGAATCCCATTGAGCATGTTTGGGACCAACTGGGGAGAAGAGTCCGTCAGCGCTATCCAGAGACACTACAGGACCTACGGAACGCCCTCCTGGAAGAATGGGAGATGATTCCTTAACAGAACATTACCGCATTAATCAGGAGCATGCCTGAAAGGTTGAATGCCGTCATTCCTGCAAGAAGTGGCAATCCACGCTTTTGAAGATGCGAACAGAGGTCCCCAAGATAATCTCCGAGGTCTGTGAAGTGAAAGTGAAGTATGTAACATTAAAACAGAGTGTATTACCTTTATGAGCTTACTTAAAATTTCCTTGAAATGTACATCTCTCGCTTAATTTGTTCAATTTGTTTATAATCGCCTTTTCTTTTCATTGTTAGACCGTTAGATGGGACCGTACCACAATATTCCATCATATGATGGTGGATTAGTGTCATAAGTGTGTCATAAATTTAGAATAAATTTCAGTTTTTGAAAGAAATTGAAGTGTTGCGTTTTTCGTGCCGCTCAGTGTAAGGGTTACATTTCATGTTTTGAAAGATTGGAAAAACTTAATAACAGAGTCAACACTGAAATAGAATGGCTTCCTTAAAAAAAAAATTTAAAAAAATAACAAAATATAAAAGTAACAAAAACCAAAGACAGGAGTGGTTAAACTGATAAGAATATTTTTCTATGGAAATGAGGATGGACAGGAACCGACTGACGTGACAAATCAAGTTCATCAAACAACGGAAAATGGAGGCAAAATTGTTTTGAGAATGGAAAACTGACTTGGTCAATATTGGGATGAATGAAGAAGATACAGGCTGACAGAGATAGATTTAGATAACCAATCAAGGAGTTCAGATGATTCCAAGAGATAGTGGAGAAAGAAGAAAAGATCCTACACAAAATAAAGAAGTAGGTGAAAGAATGAAGAGAAAGTGGCTGAAAGAGAAGGAAGAGATGGTGAAACAAAGACTGTCAAGCATGATCCACAGATGACCTAAACAAAAAGGAATATTATTTAAACAATTTCATGTTTCTGAAAATGATGTAAGTTGTACATTTCGCGCTGCAAGATTTTGTGGTTTGCCCATATCTCATCACTACCAATGTTGGAATTTTGAAAAGGAAGCATGTTTTCATCTCAACTAAACCTATAATTATCTCCAGTATACCACAATCTGAAAATCAAAGAGGTAAAAACTAAGTTTGGTTCTGGGACATTCAGGTACATTATTCGAGCCCATTCATTTTCCAGTTTTACAAGAATATTTGGAACAGTAGTCAGTCAAAAATAATAGTTATCCTTCATGGAAAGTATATTGTAGTGTCAGCACAACAGACTCTCCAGCCGTTGATCTCCATTTACTAATTTTATTGCATAATGCGATTAATTTAATTTTAAGATTTAAAATAATATTGACAATTTTTGTTGAAAATGAAATGTGTCCACTAAGCAGGGAATTTCGTATTTACAAAATGTTAAGGGGAAAATTAGTGGGAGTCCATTATACGATGCGTCCGTTTATGAATAAAAATGGTATAACAGTGGTTTGATGAGTACACTTTAGGCAAACAGCAACATTGTGTTCGAATCCATACTTCCGATACTTCAATTTTTCTTTTGGCACGATACATATTTCGAGTGTATAATCAACAAAGAGAGATAAGGGGATTTAAGTAGCATACATATCAGAACTACTTGATAACCCTACAATAGCATTTTTGCTTGCCTAAAGACGACTGAGGTATTACCGATTCCATCACTATTGCTGTTCACATTAATCAATAATAATAATAATAATAATAATAATAATAATAATAATAATAATAATAATAATAATGTAATTGGCTTTACGTCCCACTAACTACTTTTACGGTTTTCCGAGACTCCGAGATGCCGGAATTTAGTCTCGTAGGAGTTCTTTTACGTGTCAGAAAATTTACAGACACAAGGCTGACGTATTTGAGCACCTTCAAATACCACCGGACTAAGCCAGGATGGAACCTGCCAAGTTAAGGTGGTTACACACGTTACGGTATAACTGTGCGATTTAACTGCAACGATGAACTGCTCAGTAAAACTGAAGGCCCTATAGCGTCCACACGGTACAGATCATTGCATTGATCAACAGTTCTCCATCAAACATTTATCAAAGCAACATGTCATCGAGGGACGATGACGACGTACTAGCTGTGTTGGGCCTTACGTGTGTGTATAATGAAAAAGCAAAAGAAGACACGCAGCGTCTGGTCTAAAGAATGGCTTCTAAGGAGAAAGCAATATTCACACGAAAGTTTATTAAATGAGTTACGCTTCGTATCAAAAGATTGGCACAATTATTTAAGAATGGATGAAGAGACTTATCTATACTTTTTATAACCGGTTACTCCATTTATAATGAAAAAGGATACTGAGATGAGACAAGCTATAACTCCGTTACCTTAAGATTTTTACCCATGGGTCGGTCATCTTTTTTTACAACTATGTCTCTTGTTGTTTAACTCCTTGTTGTAAGAACTCCTAAGATTATTAGTTTTTTTTACAACTATGTCTCAATCGGTTTTGCAGTCAATGAATTTATATTTTTCAATCAACTTATTGTAGGTGGCGTCTTTTCTGTTCCGATTGTGATAATCTTTAGATTTCGTCTGCTAGAGACAAGATTCATTTGTATAGCATTCAATGAAAGCTTCTAAATGCTCACAATATCCGCACTGGTCTTCCCAAGACATGTTGTGATAACTTGTAGCGTACACTATCTTAACGAGCGACTCACTAGAAATGAGCAATCGGCAGTCGTCACGGTGTGGATGTTGCGATAAAACTGTGCAAACAAAATCGACACAGATTTACTGGTTAGAAAAATGAACTTGCTCCGATGAACTGTGCAAGCCGAAATAACTGCAACGATTTACCTTCCACACGTGAGATAAATCTCCGCAGTTCGGTTGGTGCAGTTAAATCGCACAGTTATACCAGAACGAGTGTAGACACTTTTAGGGTACGAAGGCCAGCACCTCAACCGCCTGAGCCACTCAGCCTGGCTATCATTAATCAATATACTGATAGGATATTCAAATAAGGAATCATTTAGTGTAAAACAGGTTGTTCAAGTAAATGGCTGCATTGAAGGACTTTTTACAGTTAAAACTTCCAAGTCTCTAATCCTTAAAGAGCTCTTTCCAATCAACACCTTAGCAACTACTTGTTCTCACACGCATTCATATTTTCATACAGCATTTTTTTTTGTATTCAGAATAAGAAAATCCTGTCCTTTTGGGTTGGCAATAATGACATACGTTTCTCAATATTCACTCTTTCAAAATGTTTCTGAACACACTTTTTCATGCTGCAAAGATCATAGCTGTGGTATTTCTTTCAGTCTGACACCACTGTTGTTGTTCCTTTGATACTTCAACTAAATAGCAAACAAGTATGAAGGATAAATTCTCCACCTAATCACTACTTTATTTTACATAGTGTCAATATTATATATATTTATATATTATTTGATAATTAAGTCCAGTCAACTTCTCTTTCATCCACTTATTATTCTAGTCATTTTATGTAAATAATACTGACACTATGTAAAATAAATTATTGATTACGTGGAGAACTCATCCTTCATACTTGTGTGCTTGAACTATCAATACGGACTATAAAGCTGACAGATTATAGTACTTCAACTAAATGTCCATACAGTGAAACCTCGTTACTGTGTTCCTCATTAACATGTCTTTCCGTTTAGCATGTCGTAAATTTGAAGTCCCGATTCTAATCGTATTAAATGTATATTAAAAAACCCTCAATTATCGCATCACAAATGTTCGCTATTACCACTCAGTATCCTCATATTTTTCCTAGCCCTGAAAACTTGGGCATCCCTTGTGAAAGGAACGCGATTTCCAACTCGGGTAAGAAAGAGCCCTCACCACAGTTGCGTGATAATGGGAAAAATGTCCTTGAATTCTTGAACTTCACAGGATAAGTTGCACCTTCGAGGAGCAAGCTGTTAGCCTCAGGAAGGTTCAGTTTTTCTTGCCAGTTAGCAGCGAGATTGCTGAATAACACAGTGAGCCTGTTTGTGCTAGTATTTCGCATTCCATTCAGAAATTAGAAATTTATTTTGTGTTGAGTAGTACAGTGAAGGATAGCAAATATTTGTCGCCTGATAGTCTATGTCTGGATTAGGAACATAATCATGTGAGGTTGATTAACGTGGTGCATAATTGTCTCGCGACAGCCTAGTTATGGATTCAGAAATGGTTGTGAAATTCCTCACTAATGAAGACAAAATTAAAATCTATCAGAAAGTGAACTGGTACATTTACCTTTAAACAAGCAGAGGTAGCACGAATGTCGAAACTCGAACCTTTGAGTTGGTTGAATTAAACTTTTGCCGCATTAAAAAAGGCTGCCAGTCATCCTCTCGCAGTCGCACATGGTCGAGTGTAACGTCCAATTCATTGTCTAAGAGTGTGACCGGAAAATAATGTTTACTAACCCACTGGTCTGAAATAAGAGGCTTCTACCACTATTCGTTTTAGAAAGAGTGTGATCTGCAATAGTACTTGATATTTTCTTGGGCCCCCGCGCAAATGTTTTCATATTTGTTGTCTGGTGTATTTCACATCTTTCATTGCACTGTTATTTTATAATCCCTAGTGGAAAAGGTTTTCATATTTGTTCTCTCATGTTTTTCACACCTGTTAATATTCTCCTCTCATCTTTAGAAAGGGTAGATACAATTTTTACTGTACCCACGGATACATGAAGTAAAATGCCAGCACATCGGAATAAAATCGCACCAAGTGTTTCCATATCCCTGTCGTATAGTTTTTATTTGTGTATTCAGTAATACATTTTCTCGCTTAACACGTTCTTTTTCCTTGTCCCCTGCAGAAATGTTTCAGCGAGGTTTTACTGTATATCTATTCCCAATAGCTTGTTCTAAAATTTTCAAGCTTATAAGAGTACAATTCCTAGATAGTCCTCACAATTCTTTTCTGCTGCTTCTCATAAACACGCGAATCATTCAAGCCTAACTGTCTATCCAAATGCCATACAAAACTGTGTGTTACGAATGTCTCCCATTAACACGGGATAAACCAATACCATCATCATTACTGCTGTCAAATGTGCAGTCTCATCTCCGTAAACCCTTAACCATGCCAATTCAAACATTTGAGTGCCTTGAATTTTTCCATCTATAAAAAATGTAGCATGTCAGCACTGTATAACGGCACTTCATTCACAATAAAGAGATGGGTACAAAACAAAGTACTTGTGCCAGAATGCAGAATGAGGATTCAAGATTGTGGTATGTGACTGGCAAGCAAAGCCATTCCTTCACATCTAGATAATACACTGTTCATCAAAACGTAGGAATGAAACGAATAGTATTCTGTCAACAAGATATAAAGGATAAAGTTGAAAGTAAAGAAGAGAATGAAAATCTAAAAAGCAGCGTAACATACAATACAAAACCATTCTCAGTAAAATATAAAACCCACACAGGGTATACGTTTCCTTTCAGTTGTAACCTGCTTTAGATATCAACATATTTTAACGAATATTTACAGCTATAATTAACTTAAAAAACTAAATGATCTAACGTGAAGATTATTCCTGTCCTCGCATGAAGTCCTGCCTGCAAATTTTACCTGATAATAAAGAAAATAAACAAGGAAATTATTCACAGAATTCAGACAGGTAGTAACTTCTACAGAACAGTTAAAGACCTAATATGGAACAAGAAAATACAAGTAAAATGTAAGAGAGTCATACATGAAACCTATTACATACCAATCTTGACATATGGTTGCAAAACACGGACCATGAGAAGTAAAGATAGCAGCAGATATGAGATTTGTCCACGGCATGATCGGTAAGACACAGGAAATTATGAAATGAATCATAAAATGAGGTACCTTACCATCCATCAATCCCACCTCTATACGTGCAAGACTAGAAAACGGAATAACATTGCAACAGCTGAGATGGTATGGACATATGCGATGCATGGATGCTAACAGATTAACTTGGAGACATAAGACCAAGAGGGCGACCAGGACTCGGGTACAAGGACATGGTGAAAACTGACACTGAACAGTGAGGGAATATCTTGAAAAGCATTGAAGAGGGGGAGAGGTTCACAGACCGGAACTGGTGGAGAAGCTTTGTTTGCCAACCCAAGGCTTACGTATGTAATAAAGAAAATATCAGATATTTGGAAAGAGAGTAATCAGTGACCCTAAAACCTGGTAAGATTTATCTAAGAACTAAATACACAGAAAAGACATATGACTAGTTTGTGCATCCATTCACTACGAAAAGACATGCATCAGAGGCTTTAAATAAAGATGATGTATATCAAATCCAGTATACATGCTGCAGATAAACATCAATGGCTAGCAGGAAATTATAAAATGAATCATAAAATGAGGTACGTTACCATCAATCCCACCACTATACGTGCATCATAGCTATATGACAGCCAGTTCAACTGCATATGAATTGCCAAAAGGAATGTCATCATTATCACAAGTATAACAAGGCCAATTTAAAAGAATTACCAGAAAACATTTGAAAGCCTCAACAGAACTCTTATTTATTCTTATTATGAACCATTTAAAAAGTTATCATTTATGAGCAACTAAATATACGACTTCTTCTGAAACAAACTGACATGGCTTCAGGAATTACAGCGTATACCTTAGTTCCTTTTCACTTAACCCATAATACGGTAAACTGGAAGCAATGATGTCATAACTTTTTCTAATTACTATATCAACTTTAAAGAAGCAAGTTATAACAGGCCACAATGAAGTACTTTGGTCACACCATACAGCCATTCTTTTATAATGAATGGTTTTGGTCAAGGTCAAACATATTCCTTATAGGGCATATAGAGTCTATCATACATATCATAATCAAATACAATGATGAAAAAAATGTATGTGGTTGTGTGAATACTTATGTTAAAGAAACATGGGTTTGTTTAAATTATCGTAAATATTAAAACAAATTACATTAGAATAAAAAAAAACACAACTCGTGCTTTGATAATTAAGTCCAGTCAACTTCACTTTCATCCACTTATTATTGTAGTCAAGAACACTAGCTGAATGAATTGGTTTGTATGTTTCTTGTTTTGCCTTTTTTCCTTTTTTTTTTTTAAATATTTACACTGAGCACTAAAAATATCTTAAAAAAATATTGGTCCAAGCAAAATATCTGGCTTCTTTCATTCTTTCTTTACCTTCTGAAAGTTTTCTATATCACCAGATTTCTTTTTAATGACTTGATAAACACTTTGCTTAATAATGTCTGGTCAGTCAGTCACTCACTCACATAACAACAATAAAATAGAAGCTCCTCTTGCTTGGCTCACCAAAGAGTATAACGGAAGTGAGCACAATGCTATCAACTTAAAATAAAATTAAGAAAAAAGTAGAGAGAAGAAAGAATTCCCCACAGTTAAAATCAAGAAAAACTTTCATCATCGTCTGCTTTGAAATAAATCAACACTGTTAATATTAATGTCTTGCATCATTATTAAAAATAATAATGAAGCACTGAGAAGGAGGAGAATCTCAGCAACCTGAAGAAGTGTTTTCCCTCTGAACTGGGATAGACGATACACTAATGTCAGGATTTCGGGACAGGATGATCCCTGTAGGAGTAACAAAAGTAGTGGGCTTTGGTGCGATATTCACAGGTGTGGTGGATCGTATTCCGGATCCACTGGGCTTTGGTAAAATAGTTACAGAAAGTTTTGGCTGCACTGGCTGTTGCTGAGGTTTGGGAGGTCTTGGAATTACATCCAGTTCCGATTTGTTCCACAGTCTAATGCTAGAATCCGAAGCTGCTAACGAACGGACATCACAGATTTTAGGGATAAAGTTTGATGATGGTGATGATGATGATGAAGGGGAGGAGGATGACGTTGTAGATGCTGCTGCTGCAGCTGATGATGAACTGGTACCGGGTCCTACCAACTGACGCTGTTGTAACTGCTGCTGCTGCTGTTTGAGGGCTTGCAACTGACGCAGCTGGGCAGGACTCGGAACTACTGAGAAGGATTTTCCTCCTCCAGTCGTTACCTGTAGTATGTTTGGTGCAAGTTTGCTTTTCGAAGTAAAACCTGCCAAAGGCACAGTTTTGGAGTCTATGATTATCTTGCGGCCGGACTGTTGAACAGAAGCTGGCACGGCAGTGAATATTGTCGCAGGGGACGAACTAGTTGTTCTCGTTGCAGTTGAACTGCCTGAAGAAAGCGACATTGTTGTAAGAGTCATAGGACGTGCCGACACTATCATACCTCCAGTTGAGATGGCAATGCGGTTAGAGCTGCTGGGTGAAGTGTTGACGTTCGAACGTCGTCGCAACGGTAAATCAATGATGGGCAACGTTGGGCTTGCTGGTACTGGTACGATCGTCAGACCAGCTGAAGATATAGGAGTAAGTGGAGGCACAAACGTAGAGGAGGTTGAAGTGGCGGGGCGGGCAGAGGGAACACCATCGAATGCACGTAATCGGTTCAAAACACTGTTCACATAACACGCAGCCCTCGAACTAGCTGTCTGAGATAGCATCAACTCTCCAGCACGCCAGTATTTCTCCATCAATACCAAGTGGCGGAGAAAACTAGAGTGGTTTCCATAGGGTCGCTGCAGTTCCTGGAACAACTTCTTAGTCTCTTTGCTAAACTGAATAGATGCTGTACACTGTTCCCAATCACCTTTCCTCTTACTAGGAGACGTACTACCATTTGATTGTGGTTCATGAAAAACGAAGTTAGCTGCCATGGCCATATCGTCTTGACCCTCTGGGGAGGACACATTTCTACCATTGACAGCATCAGAACCATTTGATTTATTCCCTATTTTCAATCGCAGCTTGGGACCCTTCACTGAACTTGTGCTAGGATAGTCCAAGTTACTATAGTCTATCACAGGGGTGGTAGCTCCAGTTCGATCCCCAATATCGTCTGCAGTTCCATCAGTTTCCCCAGGATCACTATCAGCTTTTTCTTTAGTCCTTCTTCGTTTTGTTTTCGGTGGAAGGGAGGCTGGTTCAGAGGTTTCTTCTCCATCCATAGTCTCAACATCATTGTAATGAAGAATTCTGAAGTAGAAACAAATACCACAAGATTTAAAATATAGACACAATATTGTTTCTTACAATTAAAGTTCATAATATATCATATGTTTACTTCTTGCATAATTCAGCATTTTTTTTTTTTGCGATCTACTTCTCCAAAGAATAAATATTTTCTATATATAATCAAGTCTAACAAAATAAAAGCTGCTGTAGCAAGAACGTATGGAAAATAGAGAATAGTAAAAAAAAAAAAAAAAAAAAGTAAAATTTCCATATAAGAAAATCAAATTATCATAAATATGTCTCTTGGTCATGGCCAACCATCAACGATTGCTAATTTCAGGTGACCGACAGTCATAAGACATAGCCTGTATGGTTGCTAGGCAATAATGTTTGGCCATCCATCCATCCTTTACATGCCATACTGTACTTTGCTAGGTTACACCTCCATCACGCATTTTGTTACACGATACTATTTCGTTACACACATTTTCAGATGACCTCCAGTTCTAAGATGTATTTATGACAATAGTGATGGTAATAACCCACCACTGCCCAGCAATCCATTTATAGAATGTTACTTAGGTAACTTTTTACTCAAGCCACATGCATTTTCAATACACAGGGACTCTTCTATAAACCCAGACCGTCCAGTGGTGTTTCTGCTCTCCGACACCTAAGCAGCTTATTAGAATAATAACAGTAAGTTATTTATTAAATTGACCACCTAATCAATACAATAAGTCATTGTCTTAGATGATTTACATTGATCTATTAATTAAAAATGGTACATGTTTCGCCTAGTACGAAGGCGTCATCAGCCATTGTCTTAACCTCGGATTAAAAATAAGCACTTGATTAACATATAATAAGATGAAATTAATTTTTAAAATCTTGAAGAGACTTAAACTAAAATTAACATTAAAAATAACAATGTTGTTTTTTTTTTTTTTTTTTTTTTTTTTTTTACAATGTGAAGAATTACAAAGGTGAAAGTATTAAAATTATTAACATTAAAAGGCTGCTATTACAAGTAAAATGGACAAAGCAACAGACTGTGATGAACAAGTAGTAAGATTGCTATAAAATTAAGTTGAGCAATTGGCGGTTACAATTAGACTCTGACGAGAATGACGATCAGTCATATTTATTCAAAAAGTAATATTGAGAAAATAATGTTGAAGGATAGTCAAGAGATCACTATATTCATTTCTAGGAGACAAAAGACGGAAGTCATAGGCATATGGTAGAAATGTAGAAAACATTGATGAGAAGATAAAAAGTTGTAGATTAAAGGTTGAAAACAGTGTTAAAATTGGACCTCTGTGGACCATCTCAATTTGAAGCAATGTTAAAATGTTGTCTAGAATATGAGTTTATTGACAGTTGAATCATTTGACGAGGTGAAGGTATCTTGTACGTTATGAATTAAGTGTATTGACAACTGTAGACTTCTTACTACAAGTGTTGTAGCTGTAGGTTTGTGTTGGAGGGGGAATTGTTTGCCGCAAACAGTACAGTACGTAACGTGCAAGTTACCTTCACCTCGTAAAATGATTCAACTGTCAATAAACTCATATTCTAGACAACATTTTAACATCGCTTCAAATTGAGATGGTCCACAGAGGTCCAGTTTTAACACTGTTCTTCAACCTTTAATCTACAACTTTTTATCTTCTCATCAATGTATTCTACATTTCTACCATATGCCTATGACTTCCGTCTTTTGTCTCCTAGAAATGAATATAGTGATCTCTTGACTATCCTTCAACATTATTTTCTCAATATTACTTTTTGAATATATATGACTGATCGTCATTCTCGTCAGAGTCTAATTGTAACCGCCAATTGCTCAACTTAATTTTATAGCAATCTTACTACTTGTTCATCACAGTCTGTTGCTTTGTCCATTTTACTTGTAATAGCAGCCTTTTAATGTTAATAATTTTAATACTTTCACCTTTGTAATTCTTCACATTGTAAAAATAATAAAAAAATAAAAAAAAATAATAAAAAAAATAGTTATTTTTAATGTTAATTTTAGTTAAAGTCTCTTCAAGCTTTTAAAAATTAATTTCATCTCATTATATGTTAATCAAGTGCTTATTTTTAATCCGAGGTTAAGACAATGGCTGATGATGCCTTCATACTAGGCGAAACATGTACCATTTTTAGTTAATAGATCAATGTAAATCATTCTAGACAATGACTTATTGTATTGATTAGGTGGACAATTCAATAAATAACTTACTGTTATTATTTTTATCAAATATCATCAATACGGACTAAAAATGATATTTATTACATATAATCTAAGCAGCTGTACGGGAGGTGCGTGCATAGCGCTTGCAAGGAGCGTGCACGTGTTCGACCTAGCATCAACAGCCAGTCTGAATCTCAGCTATTAACATGTTGAGACAATTATCATTGCAACACCATATTTTCATAAGTAAAAGTTATTTTAAGTACGAGTCGGCTTGATAGGCACGCGATGAATTTGATCAGCAATTTCCTGGTGAAGTGCCACCTGCATGAGCACAGATTCACGTAGTTGTAAATAAATTTGAAACTAGTGGCTCAGTGCTCAATAAAAAACATGCATGCACAAGAACAGTTTTAACAGAGGAAAAGCTAAATAACATTAGTGTGAATTTTGAATGGTCAACAAATAAATCACTCACAAAATTAGCACAAGTAGGAGTTTTGGTTTCTTCTGCACACAGAGCTACAAAGCTGTTACATATCAAACCGTACAGGTTTACACGGGTTCACTGTTTAAAAGCTGCTGATCCAGCCACAAGAGTGAGGTACTGTGAGTGGTATCTTGTATCACTGAATGATCGTTTATTTGACCCACAGCTTGTGTTCCTTAAGGATATGACCTAGTTTCATCTTAATAGACATATTAACAGTCATAACTCTCGCAATTGGTGTGTAGAAAATCCTAATGGTATTTACGAAGTCCCACATTATGAAGGGTGACACTTCCAACATCTTTTATAAGGTATGATTTCATATAAGACTGTATACACACTTAAAGCAGGGCGGCTGCGCGCGATGTAAGTTGGGCTGAGACTGCTGCTGTAGCATGGAGTACAAACACTGTGCGCTCTGTCTGCGTTTAAAAGAGAGACCCTGTATATCTCTTATCAACAAAGTTGACTAATTGTTAAAAGAATTATTCTTTGAAAAAGTAAAATAATGTGGAATGTAGTAATTACTGTAACTTTTTTCATGAAACAAACAAACAAAAAAAAAAAAATACAACCAGAACAAAGGCATTAATGGGCCTGAAAAAATGTAAGGTAGCTTCAAAAAATAAGGTAACAAGAGCTTGCACAAAGAAACTTTATTTTGCAGGCTGATATTAGGATGCACAGTAGTACGGCACTGATACACGTTCATCAACATAATTTTACAGTTCCAGTTTCTTGGGTACTGTTAGCGAGTCTCATCCATTCTGTCTTATTGAAATACGTTCTGTTGTTAATGACTTTCTCCAGCGTCCTTTTCCGATCTGCAATGTCCATCTTAATGATGTCCATCCAGTGGGTTCTTGGTCTTCCCACCATCTGTTTTCCTGGCACATGTCTCTCCAAGTTAACATATGCTGTCTTTGTTGGCTACATCCTCATAACATGCCCAAACCACCTCAGTATGGACATGTTGACCCGATCTGACAATGATGCCTCAATCCCAGCTTCCTTCCTAACCACATCATTCCTTGTCTAGTTTGGTTTTTTGAATTGTGAACCTAAGGAAGTTCATCTCAGATGCCTGCAACCTTGATGAGTCTTTCTTAGTGAGGGTGCAGGTTTCGATACCATAGGTTAAGACTGGTATGAAGTATTGATTGAACATCACCAGCTCTGATTTTGTTGGTACTTTGATCCCAGAGGAATGTTCGTACTCGCTGGTAAAAGTGAGAGCTCTTCTGCACTCTATTTGCCACCTCCTTTGTGGCTAGTGTATCTAATGTTTTGGGTTCAGTTATCTTGAGACTGAACTCCTGGAACTTAACCTTCCATTCATTGAGTCTCAACTGTACTTGTTCCTCAGTTTCTCCCCAGATAATAACATCAGCAGCAAAAGCCATTGCATTTAGTTCACCAGAAGTTTTCTTGATGTTCTTTATTCTGTCATCCTTGATGGCAATAAACAATGTCAGATCAGGTGCATCCTGCTACCGTATGCGACAGTAGATGGTACTACCTGTGACTGTCTGGATGAGGGTTGGGCGGCCGTTACTAAACCTGACAAACTAAGGGAGAATCAATGGCTATGGGCAGAGGAGTTCACCCTTAGGGGGCTTGTTGACGCCATTGTGTAGGAAATGACATATAAATTCAACAGGAAGCTGCTGCTTTGCACATGTGGCAGGCGACTGCTAAAGGCTAAAGGAGATAACCCTGACAGAAAATCTTCTCTAACGTTAGGCCTAGCAAGTCAGTTGGAGAGTAACTGCAATCGCTTTCAACACTTATGCACATTACTATTCAATATAGTAACCATTCTTATACAAAGACTTGTTCCAATGGTATACCAAGGCATCTATGCTCGTTTTCTTTGAATTATTATTATTTTTGTATCAGAAACATCTAGAATATATAGTTACAAATATCCTCCGTCACATTACACACATTTTGTCCAAAACTTTGCTACATCAAATGCATTCTGCGTGCCTTGAAAGAGTTCATCTTCTACACAGGAGGATGGGCACAGCGGACATTGAAGCATTTGCTGCAGAGTACAGTCTGCCCCACATTCATAAGTATTTGATTTGTTTAACGTAGGTGGTAAGCATTCAGCTACTGCTATCTGTCTAGGGATGTTGGAAGACCTTGTTTACCATAGCTGTAATCTTGCTTATTTGGCTGATCTGATTAGTTCCTGTGATGTAAAAAAAACTGTTCCTGGATTTCAGGAGCACTTTTTTGTACAACTCGTGTCCTCTCCTTGTTTGCAGCCACTTCTCTTCGAATATGTGGGGGTGGAATCCCTGCAAGCGAATGGATTAGATTCTAAAAAGCCTGTCACCAACTGACAGGTCTCACTGTGGGCCACATCCATCTGCTTGGCATGAGATGACGAGCACCAAACGGGACATTCACATTTTGCAATGGAGTAAGAAAGAACAGGTTATTCCGGGTGAAGACTTTCTGTTTACAGTTCATACAGTGTTTCTTGAAAGTGAGAGCTCTGTCAAGCGTTACTCCCAGATATTTTGAAGAGTCACAGAACTGTAGCTCAATACCTGACCATATGACTTTCAGCTATTGATGTGCTTGTTTATTTCTCAAACGAAAGGCACAAACTTGTGTCTTTGCTGGATTAGGTCTGAGCTGATTTACACCATAATAACTGGTTAAATGTTTGAGGGCAGTAGGGGCCTAGTAAGATTAATTTCCACTGTTTCAAAGTTGGTGCATTGTGTGCCCACGGCAAGATAATCAGCATACAATAAACTTCTGGTATTTGGACTCATTGGCTGGTCATTTATAAATAAGATGAACAGTATTTGAGCAAATATGCTTCCTTGAGGTAGACCATCATTCTAAATTCTTCATCGGCTACAGTGTTCATGAAATTCAACGAAAAACTTGTGATTCTTCCTGGAGATTAGTGGCGATAAGCCTCGAAAGCCTACTGTCCTTTATCAAATTGTAGACCTTGGCCAGAAGTTGCTGATGGCTGACAGTATCATGTGCTCCTGATAAAACCACAAAGGCTACACCAGTAATCTTGCGGGATTCAAATCCGTCCTCTATAAACTGTGTGAGATTCAGAAGTTGCCCAGCACAGCTTTTACCAGGACAGAATTCAGCTTGCTGTGCTATAAGAAATTGGTCAAATACAGGTAAAATGCGGTTGAGAACCATTCTTTCCAGTAATTAGTAGAGGTGACACAGAAGTGCTATGGGCCTGAAATCTTTTGGATGGTTCCCTTTTTTGCCAGGTTTCAGTAGGGCAACTACTCTGCTTTTTCTCCATACCTTTGGTATCTGACTTCTGCTCGTATAGTTGTTGAAGAGATGCAGAACTCATTCCTTGGTTTTTGGTCCAAAATGCTTAACCTGTTCCAATCGAATGTCATTTAGGCCTGCTGACTTGTCGTTTTTAGATTCTTTAATAGCCTTACTAATTCCATTATGTTGAAGAGTACATTGAGATAGTTTCTTTCTTCCATGCAGTCTTCGTATTTTGGGCATTCTGACTTTATGGGTTGCCTTTCCATCCAAAAGTAACTGATGTGCAATTTGGTTTGGAAATTAACGTGTCCAGTGGTCTTTGAAGGATCATCGTCGTTCTTCGAAATGCTACCTGCAAATGCTCCAGTGTGTCCCAGTAACTGGCAGCATTCACTCCTGCTCTCTTGGTGAGAAAATTGAGAGAGAGGGAAGCGACACAAAGCGACCTGGACTTCTCTCAGCAGACGTGCTGCTGCACGATATCACCAGCACATGTCAACTGTTACAGCAATTCTGGTAGGAGGTACGAGACCATCCTTCCTACAGCCCAGACATGGCATCCAATGATGTCCATCTCTATGGATGAAGCACCTGGGTGGTAAGTAGTAAGCGATTCAACGACAATATGGCCATTCAGCATGCAGTCACTAGGTGACTTCAGGGACTGCATGCAGATTTCTTCCATGCTGACATTGATGCCTTGGTGTTCCATTGGAGCAAGTGCTTGGATTATGTTGAATAGTAATGTGTATTAATGCCATATTAATGTGTATCGTTAACAACCTATAAAATAAAGTTTCTCCATGTAAGCTGTAGTTATCTTATTTCTTTGAAGTGCCTTTGTACAATGAGACAATCATTTCTACTGAACTCTGATCATAGAGAAATGTAGAAAGCTTCATGAATCTTACCGGGTAAGTTAGATTCAGTGAATGTTGAGTAGCTTAACCCCAAATTTTGTACATCAATTCTGAAGTTTGTATTTGTGTTGTGCTCAATTCTGCACATCAGACAGACCAAATTTTGGCACTGATACAGCCATATGGACAGTATAATATAGAAGTACATGATGTTGAAGAAAACGTTTGCCATCATCAGTTTGTCAAAGTACGGGTATCAAGTTTGTTTACTTTGTAACACATAATAAAACTGGGCGCTTCCATTTCTTTGTCAGGCAGTGTACAGCAGAACCAGGATTATCCGTTTTTGGAGGGACCATGAATAAAAAACGTACAACACGGGAAAACGGAAAATCCAGGAACGAATGAACCATCAACAATTTGGCTAAACATCAAAAATGTGAAATACGTATACTTATAATCTTACAAACACCTCATTCGAACCCGGACCCTCCGGGTGAAAGGCAGACAAGTTAGACCGCGGGTCCGGCTTCAAACATTAATTACTGGTACACGACTTAAAAATTTCGAAACTTTACAGTCAGTTTTCCCGGGGAAACTTTGTCAGTTTCCTCTGAAAACTTTTAAGTTAAGCAACTTTGATCAGCCAAACTCTTCAAAAAATCTAATACCCGTAACGCCAAGCCAAACAACAATCGACCACAAGTAGTTTTTAATTCTCTAATCTAATAAAATAAAGCACATTAGATACAAAAGCGCACAACATGGCGAAATCCTTTTTTTTAAATCTTCCATTGTAATTTGGTCACCGGTATACTGTTCGTAATCAGTTTATGGATATCTTGTACCGCGTAAATTAGGCCTGTATCGACTTTGAAAGGTTATATTGAACTCGAGAATATGGTTTCGAATGTAAATATCGATCCTCAAGTTCTTGAATGCAGTTAAATTCAATTCTGCCCGTCACTAATCACAATCAAATTCGAAAGAGAAAAAAATATCATTAACACTTCCAAAATTACGGTTATTCGCGACCTTGAGCTCAACTGGAAAGAACGCTATCTGTACAAGTCGATACGAGTGCGAAATTATACAAAGTTTTTAAATGTAATATGAGCAAATAAAATGACTGCTGTTTTTGTAACATTTTAACACAAAAAAACGTGAAATTCCCAGTCTTATATTAGGACCACAACAGTAATAGGCAATCCCATGGCTTTATATATGTAAGGTACAACATCTGTTCTGGTCTTGATAACGTAATTTGTGTTACTTAAGGAGCAGTTTCAATTCCTGCCTGAAAGCCCAATGACAATACAGTGCTCTGCGTAAAGTGCCGAAAACCTGTTTGGCGATACACTTGAAAAAAGTAACAAGGTAAACATGTAAACCTGAACAATAACGTAGGCGTTTTGCAAGTACGAACATTTGACGAAACTCATTCCGTCTTCAAGTAGACCTGTCGAAATGCGCTCTGTCTCCTTCCAATTGTTGTGGACACACTCTGCTTTATGATTTCCAAGGATTCTCTAAACAATAACATCCAAATGCAACGCTAAGGTGGTCCCTTATGCAAGTTCACAGCCGATCACTTTTCCACTACGGTACAGTGCGGTACTTCCTCAAATTACCGCAATGATGGGACGTCAACACCAAGATCCGTATGTATGTTGGGTATTCAGCCCGAAGGCTGGTTTGATCCTCTACAGCTCCACCAACAGCTGTCATAGATAGCCTAGGTGTCACTGAAGAGACATACTAGGGAAATGCGGAGTGAGGTAGTTTCCCGTTGCTTTCCGTAAGTATGCCGTAGCCGTCCTTTCGTGAGATACAGTTTCTTGAGGGGAAAAAAAAAAAAAAAAAACGCGATCGAGGATTTAGCGTTGATTGGACTGAAATTTCTGGAAGGTTGATCCGGGAAATCGTTTTTTCGAGGAACGGATAATGCGGGATTTTTAGAACATGATTTAATTAGGATGTCCGCGGGACCACGTAATTTGAACGAATAATACGGGAAAACGTAGTTTCCAGGAACGTATAATCGAGGTTCTACTGTAATAACCTTTGAACTGTAATTACAGCACTAGTAAATTTATCTAAAAAATGAGGTCTTTCCTATAAAAACTCTTGCTTTAGATAGCTTTATCTTTTTTTTTCCTTGAAGAAAACAATGAACAGAACAAAGAAGCTGAGCCATCAGATGTCCTAATAAAATGACAGAGAAATATCGCCACTAGGAAGCGCTATGCAAACTGAGTTCAGGAAAAATCTCACGATATTTTTGAAGGAAAAAAAAAAAACAGAACAGCAGTACTGTACTTGAAAATAATAATTTGTGTACATATTGATATTGTTCTAGAATATTCATTTGATATACTGATTCTATAAATTGGTAAAATAATTTCAATACAGTCAACCAAAACAATAATTTCAATGTAAACTACTGTATTGATTATTGCTACCTTTTGACACCAACAACCACCGTTTACTTATTATCCTAAATTTTTGTTACCCAAAAACTGTGTAATCTTCCCTTTATTTTGCTTAATGGAGGTTTTACTGTAGTTCCAGTTGAATCAGTGCCAATGGGTGTTCGTTCAATAATGGCAATCTAGTGTCCATTCACTGCAATTCATGAAATAAGGTTTTAGACTTTAAAAGCTTAGTAATACCAGAACACATGTTAATTAAACTTGCAATGTAATTTTTGCAGGTAAATGGTGGTTTGCACTACAAATACTGGAATTCATTGAATATTTATACGATTCTTTTGCTGAAATAATTAAAAGACCTTCACCCAGAACATACGCTAGAATTTCTAATATAATCTAAAAAAAAAAAAAAAAAAAAAAAAAAAAAAATTCACCTCTCTCATTCATCTTTCATTTAAGTATTTTCTATTGCACTATTCATTAAAAATTTAAATTGCTTATGTCAAAGAAATATACAGGGCGTTTCAGAATGAATGCAAGAACCCTTAGTATGTTGTCAAGGAGGGCAAAGCGGTCATTTTTAAGCAGGGACCCACATCCAAAAATGCATGGTTTGGGTGCTGTGGGGCATCAAAATTTGATAACGATTTGGGTACAGCAATTGGTGTGTGTTCCATATTTTGTCAAGAAATTTCCACCAATCTAATGAGAGCACTACACAGTGCATTAAAATTACAGAACGGGTTTGATTTGTCCACCTCTAACTTGATAACTCAGCCTTCATCAGTGGTGCACAAGGTCAAAGATGTACAGTTGTTTGCTCGATATTTCAGTCACCGTGTGGATTCTTGCGAAAAGACCCTCCTTTGATAATACAGAAGTCTGGTACAACATACCCCTCAAACCTCTTTGACCATGTGCTCCAATCTCTGTACGAACGATGTAGGTTCTGTAAACATTTTAAAGGTTGACAATTCAAACCCCTGTTGTTATTTAATGCACAGTGTAATGCTCAAGTTCTTGGGTTGGGTTTTCGGAGGTTTCTTGACCAAAAATAGAACACAAGCCCATCACTATGTTCAGTGTATGAAACCTTCAATACCCAAAAACACCTAAACCATGCATTTTCCAGACATGGGTCCCCCGCTTGAGAAATAATCAATTTGCTTCCCTGCATAACATTTTAAGTGTCTTCATGTTCATTCTGACAGTTGTGTTATTCTTTCCAACACTATAGTGTTAGTGACTTAAAAACACAAAAATCACCACCTGTAATAATAACTGATCAAATTCAATAATGTTCAATCACACAATTTCAATTCTTTTACCGTAGGATGCTAGTGTTATGATGACCATGATTCAGGTAAGTATGAAAAGGCTTAATAATATGAGTCACCTGCGTCGATAGTCATCAAAGAAGACCTTGTGGTTGGCAGTAAGCAGTGAACGGTCTTTGTACTTGAGACACAGGGAGCTGAAGTAACGGCAGAGCTTGCACAAGAACAGTTTCTCAGTGAGCACCACAGGTATCCCATCTTTGCTAAGGGCTGAGTTGAGGTCATGCACCTCATGACCCACTGGATACATATGGTTACGCGTGAGGCGCCGCTTGCAGATCCCACACACCATGAAGTAGTCCACCCAGTAGTAGTGTTTCGAACAAAGTGGAAACGGAAGGTGCTGTGGATGTTTATCCATGTCGATCATCACCTGTTCATTTAAAAAAATGAGAAAAACCATTAGACAGGGAATCCAATAATGAGCAGAATATAAATTACGAAATGTAAGAATGAGGCTGAAAGCACATATAATAAGAAACCGTTTTATATGTTATTTTAGGGAAATAACTACAGTAAAACTTCTATTAGCCAAACCTCTGTTTACTGAAGATCAGTTCAAACAAAACGTGTAACTGAACTTTAATCGAGAAATTTAAAAGTCATATATATTTATATAACTTAACTGTATGTGAACACTTTAGGCAAAATATAATTAGAAAAATGGAAGTAGTTCTGAAGAAAAGTACCATTTGTCACTAAGCGGGTCAGAAGAATGTGTGAGGTCGACGACACTTATTATTTATGCGAGAGAAAAACCCACATCGTGCTACCCGCATGGTAGCAAGGTTTACCCTGGTGGCATTAGTCAAGATCACCTGTGGCTTGGTCAGTTGTGTCGTGTGAACAATATGTCAGCGAAATGAAAATATGTTGTAATAAATGTGCAGTGCTTTCATGTAAATAACTTATGTGACAGTTTCTAAAATTTTAACTTTAAAAGGGAGTATACATTTATCATCTGAAATTTTGCTTATCTGAAATGGGATCAGTCTCTCTATTTTGGTTAATAGAGGTTTTACAGTACTTATAATTAAGTTTTTAGAAAATTCTGCTTAGTGAAAAAATAAACTCTTATTAAAAGTTTACTTTAACAAAGATTTCAATCACACTATCACAACTCTGACTCTATAATGGACCTTCCTTCCTTCCTTCCTTTCTTTCTTTCTTTCCTTCTTTCAAGGGCTTCTGATCTCAACATTTCCTCACAAGTAAAGTGACTACTCGTCTGTGTACAAGCCAGATAGAAAGTACTTTTTCCAAGCCTCAAAACTTTCCTTCCAGTAGACAACACGACCAATCACAATATCTGCTTCTGATTTCTTTTGGTCATTCTCTACTTCTTGAATAAGCCTCCCTCTTCATATAACCTTCAAGTTTTCCAATCCCAAAGTCCGCTATAGCGAGTACGGCATATAACGAGAACCCCGTTATAACAACAGTTTGTGCCTGTCCCTGCGAAATTCCTATATTGGACTGTGTATTATCCTTCGGTAACAACGATAGTCCTATTACTGATGCATCCGTTATTACGAGCAATTAAGCGTGTGTGATTTTTCCGTTACCGATATTTATGCACCCCAGCGATTATGTTGCATGCGATCGATCATCTTCGGTATCATTTCCTCACTATGTCCAATAGTGAGCTCTATCATTAATATTCAAATGCGATGGCGGAGTCGATTAGTAATATCCATCAACTGCTGTTCCGTAAAGAAAATTCAAAATGAAAAAGAACATGTTTTCATAATAAATGTGTAAATAATGTGTCCGATAAGCAGTTGTTAACACGTTAAAAATAAAGGCAGAATAAACGATCGCTTAATCTTAATGCTAAATACTGCAATTAAGTAAGAATCCTCAAGGTATGGCAGAGTACATAATTGATTTCAGAGGTTAGTTTATATTTTCTCGTGTCTGGTTAGATTTCGGAAAGGCTATTATAGTGTAAATTTATAGCGAGAAGGTTATCATTTCTATAGCGGCACTTGAAGTATGTTTTCATCATACATATAAACTGCCCCTGTGGATCAGTGGTAGAGTGGCAAAGGAGGTCGGATTTTTGAAGGGCGGAAAAAAGTCCATTCAACACTCCATGTCACACAATGTCGGCATGTAAAAGATCTCTGGTAACACATTTGGTGTTTACCCAACAAAATTCATTAAATCACAGCCATAGGTGCCCAAGAGTTTCGGTTTACTCGGTCTGCCATCCAGTAGGCCTCGAGTAAAACAGAACGTCGAAATTGACGAGCAGACAGCCAGATGGCATCAAATTGAACTGTCTGCACAGGGTAGCTGAAATGAAATGAAATAGCGTATGGCTTTTAGTGCTGGGAGTGTCCGAGGACATGTTCGGCTCGCCAGGTGCAGGTCTTTTGATTTGATGCCCGAAGGCGACCTGCGCATCGTGATGAGGATGAAATGAGGATGAAATGATGATGAAGACGACACACACACCCCCAGTTCCCGTGCCAGAGAAATTAACCAATTAGGCCAGCCGCAAAATGAGACGCAGGTCCGTGAGGTGACGTAGGGTGACTCATGTCGAATTCTTCACGGCAGAGTGAGTCACAGCGGCAATCGTCGCAAGATGGGTCGCAGTTTCAGTACGCAGTATGACCTATCTGTGTCGGTGCGACGTAAGGCAACTTGTAAAAAGAAAAAAAAAACAACAACTCATAATTACTTCTTTCTCTCATACCCCCTTGTCATGACTTCGTCACATTATTTGTTACTTGTTTTTCTCACTAAAACACACTTTTTGTGTATGGGAATAAGTTGTTTTCAATTTGTATATCTCAGTTTAGCCATTACAAATAATTTGTATTTGTCACATGAGTTTATTTTTTGAATTTCTCATTTCAAAACAATTATTTATGCATTCATCAATAGATAAAACATTTAACTGCAATAAATTGCTATTCTGTTGCTTGATATTGTATATTAATTCTTCCTCAAAACACAGTATATAGTTTATGGTGGTTTAGACAAAAATACATTTAATACGAAATTTCAAAAAGAATTCCAGAGTCAGTAAAATGGTTTATCAACAATATGAAAAATCAAAATCACCGTGAGTCTTGCAGGAAACTGCGGAAGAGAGACTGCGGTCCGCAGGATCACCACGCGCAGCAACTGCGTCATGTCACCCTGCGCCGTAACATGCGCGGGCCCAGTCAGTTCTGTGGTTCGCAGAAACTCACCGTGAGTCACTCTGCGTCACGTCACGGACCTGCGTCTCATTTTGCGGCCGGCCTTAAGGTTAAAATTCCCGACCCTGCCGAGAATCAAACACGGTACCCCTGTGACCAAAGGCCAGCATGCTAACCATTTAGCCATGGAGCCGGACAAACACATGGTAGCTGAGGCCATACGATTATTATTATTATTATCATCATAATACATATAGTACAGTTAAGTTCCGCGACTCTGTTTGAATAAGAATACTGAAGCGTTTGCCATAAAATGCGAACTTCGGTATAGTTTTCTCGCTATGTTCACTTGCGAACTCTCTCTTCCACATTCGAAGGCGATGTCAGAGACGATTAGCATGCCCGTGAATTGCTGTTCTGTAAAGAAAAATAAAAATGAAAGAGGAGAACATGTTTTTGTAATAAATGCATAAATAAGGTGGCTGATTAGCAGTAAATCATTAAAAATAAAGCCTAAAGTAAACGATAGCATAATTTTAAAACTGCAATTAAGTAAGAATATGATACACCTCAAGATATAGCACTGTACAACAGCACTGATTTCAGAGGACAGTTTATATTTTCTCGCATCTAGTTAAATTTCTTTAAGAGATATAAATTTCATTGTGAATGGTCCGTATTGAACTGTGACACAATTAAAATTAAAAGTACAACAGTTCCATCTTTTCAATACAAATTAAAATAAAGTGGGTTACTTTACAGAAGAAATATTTATTAGGTACTAGTTTCGACCCGTTATCAGGGTCATCATCAGCCAAAAGCACGAGTTGCACAATGTATCAAACAGTCCATAGGAATTGTAAAAAAGTCGCAAAAACATAGCAGGTTTGACACCATAAAGATGAAGAAATAGTCACAATTGTGACAAAAGTTTCAGATAATGCACCAAATGCATAAATTAATGCACTTAGCTGTCCTTGAAAGAAGAACTGAAGATTTGGATACCAATATAAATGGTCCGTTATTGGACATTACACATTTTCCAGCTAACTCATTCCTGGGTGCCAGCGTTTCGCACCAGTGTGTTAAGTTGGGCTCATCAGTTGGTAATAGCACACCCACCAAGAGGCATGGCTAGTGCATACTGTGGAGGCCACTGCGTAGGCTACTTGGAGCCACCGGCAGTGCCAATGCACTATGAAAGACTGTCTCATTACCAAAAATTGATGCCTACCTGGCCATCGGATGATATAGATACTGATTCCTAGGGAGAACCTGAAATATTTTGTCGCGAATGAGTAAATTTATAATATCAATATAAATGGTCTGTTATTGGAGATTATAAATTTTCCAGCTAACTCATTCCTGGTTGCCAGCATTTCGCCCCAGTGTGCTAAGTTGGGCTCATCAATTGGTAAATAGCATACCCACCAAGACGCATGGCTAGGGCATACTGTGGAGGCCACTGCATAGGCTACTTGGAGCCACCAGCAGTGCTAATGCACTATGAGAGACTTTGTCTCATTACCAAAAATTGATGTCTGCCTGGCCATCAGTCATTCAAAATGGTTGAAGTCCCAAAAAAACTGAAGGTAAAAGTAGCACTTGAAAGTCAAAATATTTTGTGATGTAGGTGGAGAACGTTTACCACAGAAGTCTCAGGAGGGATACTATTTTTTTTCTTCAGAATGAAATTAAAAACACACTTTCACATAGAATTTGAAAAATAACAAACAAGTAAGGCGAAGTGTGGATATCATCCGCAAAAACACAACTTTTGGACAAACTGATTGCCATTACATACCAATTTTAATGTGTATAGGGTTTTCCCCAACTTAAACGAAAAATCGGATATAACGACAATCCGCTATAGCGAGTAAATTTTTCGCCGTTATGAGTTCTCGCTATAATGGATGACTACTACACTTCAAAAAGGAAACTTTTCATTAATAACAGAATGTACCTGAACAGGAAAATATTTACAGTAAAACCTCATTAAGATGTTTCTGCAAGAAAAAAAGAAAACATGTGTTAAGTGAGAAAACGTACTACAGAATATACGAACAAAAACTATCCAACAGGGATAGGGAAACACTAAATACAATTTTTTCCGACATGAGGGCATTTTATGTTGTGTATCCGTGGCTACATCTACATTCCTAAGGATGAGAGGAAAGTATTAAAAGGTGTGAAAAACACGAGAGGATGAATATGGAAAACCTTTTCCAGTACGGCTTATAAAATAACAAATGCACTGAAGGTTGAGAAAAACATAAAACAACAAATATGAAAACATGTCCACGGGGGCAGTAAAAATATCCAAGTATTATTGCAGATCTAACTCTTTCTAAAACAAATGTTAGTAGAAGCCTTTTATTTCGGAGCAGTGGGTTATTAAACATTATTTTCTACTCACGCTCTTCGACAATAAATTGGAGGTTACACGTGACCATGTGCTACTGGCAGGAATGACTTTGGCCACCGTTTCAAATAAACTTCGACCAATTCAAATGATCAAGTTGAAACTCAAAGGTGCAAGTTCAACATTCACGACCTCTGTGTGCTTCAGGATGCAGACGCCAGTCCACTTTCTTAATGGTTATGAATTTCATGTTTTTGGTCCGTATTGAACTGAGAATAATATATAAGTAATAATAATAACAACGTAAACGTTTCCACCTTTTCAATACTAAAATATATTCACAAAATTATAAATTACACGGTACTAGTTTCGACCCATCTAGGGGTCATCATCAGCCGTATTGGAGCAAAGATCACTTTTGGCGAAATCCTAAGAAAATGTTATTTTAAAGAATAACAAGTGAAATGAGATATTATGGTAATAGTTATATTCCTTGTATCATTAACTATTACCATAATATCTCATTTCACTTGTTATTCTTTAAAATAACATTTTCTTAGGATTTCGCCAAAAGTGATCTTTGCTCCAATACGGCTGATGATGACCCCTAGATGGGTCGAAACTAGTACCGTGTAATTTATAATTTTGTGAATATATTTTAGTATTGAAAAGGTGGAAACGTTTACGTTGTTATTATTACTTATATATTAGTCCACTTTCTGACAGATTTTAATTTTGTCTTCATTAGTAAAGGGGCTGCCTGGCCGAGGCGGTAAAGGCGTGCTTGTTTCACCTGGAAGGACGTGGGTTCGGATCCCCGTCAGGAAGTCGTAAAATTTCAGAAACAAGATTTCCGCTTCCAGAGGTGCATATAGCCCTGAGGTTAACTCAGCCTACAGCAAAAATGAGTACCAGGTTAATTCCTGGGGGCAAAGGCGGCCGGGCGTAGAGCTAAACACTCTACCCCATCACGTGCCGAGGTTACGAATAGTGGAAGCCTTTACCTTCCACCACTCCAAGGGCCTTCATGGCCTGTACAGAGATGACTTTGCTTTTTTACTTCGCTTCATTAGTAAGGAATTTCACGACTTTTTCTGTATCCATAACCAGGCTATGACAAGACAAATATGCACCACGCTAGTCAGTTTCAAACGATTACGTTCCTAATCCAGATATAGGCTACTGTATCACACGACAAATATTCGCTGCACTTCACTGTACGACTAAACAAAAAAGTATATTTCTAACTTCTGAATGGAATGCAAAATACAACCACAAATAGGCTCACGTGTTATTCAGCAATCTCGCTGCTAACCAAGAAGCAAAACTGAACATTCCTGGGGCTAACGGCTTGCTGCCCGAAGGTGCAAGTTATTGTCTGAAGTTTAGAAATTCAAGAGCTTTTCCCATAATCACACAACTGTGGCAACGGCTCTTACCCAAGTTGAAAATCAAGTTTCTTCCACAAGGGATGACAAACAACATTTTCAGGGCTAGGAAAAATGTGATCATGATTGTACTATGCAGTAATAGTGAAAATTTGTGATGCGATGGATATGTTTTTTATGTTCCTAATCCAGATATAGGTTACCGTATCACACGACAAATATTCGCTACACTTCACTGTACCACTCAAAAGAAGTAAATTTCTAACTTCAGAATGGAATGCGAAATGCAAGCTATAGGCTCAATGTGTTATTCAGGTAACCGGCAAGTAAAACTGAACGTTCCACAGGCTATCTCCCCGAAGGTGCAACTTATCCTGTGAAGTTAAGGAATTCCAGGCCCTTTTCCGTAATCAAGCAACTGTGGCAGTGGCACTTACCTGAGAAATCAAGTTTCTTTCACAAGGGGTGAGAAATAACATTTTCAAGGCTAGGAAAAATGTGATCGCACTAAGCAGCAATAGCAAAAATGCATGACATGATAAGTGGAGTTTTTTTTTTATAGATTTAAAACTGTGAGAATCGGTACTTCAAATTACATGTCAAAACAGGAAAACATGATAATGAGGAACACACTAATGAGGTTTCACTGTAATTCATTTCAGGTATTTTCAAGTAATTATTAATCTTGCATTAACCGAGCAAGTGGCTGTGCAGTTCCAGTCACGTAGCTATCAGCTTGAATTCGGGAGATAGTACGTTCAGACTCCACTGTTGGCAGACCTGATGATCGTGTTCTGTAGTTTCCCATTTTCATACCAGGCAAATGTTGGGGATGTACCTTATTTAAGGCCATGGTCGCTTCCTTCACACTCCTAGCCCTTTCCTACCCCTTAGTCACCAGAACACCTATCTGTATCGGTGTGAAAAAAAAAAAATCAAATTGTAAAAAAATTAAATAATCTTGCATTAGTTTCGATAGACTGGAAAACTTAAAGGTTATGTATTAACTGAGTTAAAATAAAAATGAAACGGCTTCCCCTTGAACAAACAAAGAAACAAAGAAACAAACAAACAAACAAACAAACAAAGAAAATACAGCCAAAACAGGTTAAGACGTTTTTATGAGGACCGAAAAAATAACACCCTAAAGAGGAAATGCGCTAAAAAATGAAAAAACTGTTAAATTTAAGGTTAGGTTTAAATGTAAAAATAATTACAATGAAAACAAAGAAACAAGTTACAACTAATGAAATAAATAATGAAATAATACGTTGTAAGAACAAAAACATAGCAAAACATCATCATCATCATCATCATCATCATCATTGCAGGGTCGGGGTATTTATGGCACTCCTCCATCTTCCTCTTTCCTTCCCTCAATCCTCTTCCACGATCTTGTCCCAGTCTAAATTTTGTCTTCTTATGCCGCTCTTCACTGGTTCAATCCACCTTGTTCTCGGTCTTCCTCTTACTCTCTTGCCCTCGTACTTTGCCTCCAGCATCTGTCTTGGAATTATATTCTCCTCCATCCTCGTTACATGTCCAAACGACCTTAGCTTATTCTTTCCAACTCTCTCATTTAGCTTTCCTACCCCAACTTCCTTCCTGATACCTTCATTTCTCACTCTGTCTTTCCTATCATACTCCTTAGGAATTTCATTTCACTGGCTTGAATTCTACTCTCTTGTCTGCTAGTCAAAGTCCAAGTCTCAGCTGCATAAGTCAGTATGGGTACATAGTACATTTTGTACATTATCTCTTTACTTTTCCTTGTACTTCTTTGCTCCAAAGTTTTCTTACACTTTGGTAGAATGCATTACTCTGCTGTACCCTCCTGCTAATCTCCAACATCATGGAAAAACGTTCTTAGAGACGCGAACTATACATGTCGTTTACAATTATGTTTAAAGTTATTGTAGGAATGTGCAACATCTGGGCGATTTGCACACGTTTCACGTGTGGAATAGCACCTGCTTTCTCAAAAACTTTAACTTTTCATAATTTGTGAACTGTCTAGCTTTATTCTTCTCCATAACTGAATGTCCTGCAAACTACCATACGTAAGTACAGTAGCCCTAACTTATGTACGTTGCCGCACAATTCTCTTCTCGCTCTGTCTCTACAGTCATCAGGTGTGAGGCTGGTTGGCAGCAGCTCTCCATTCTTCAAGTTTCTCTGCTTTCCTTTACAGTTCGTAGTAGGAGTAACATCTCATGTCATCTAATATTTGCATCATGTAATCTAATCTTGGTTGTCCTCTATAATTTTTTCCCTCTATGGAACCCCCTATTATTTTCTTCAATAAACCATGTCTAAGTATATGGCCTATTAGATGATCCTGACATCCTTTTGCGTCAAAACACCTCTTCATTCGTGACTGACGCTTCCTGAACCTGAAGGCCGACACGCTAGGCCATGAAATTAAGTTCTTTACCAAATCCTCAACCAGGTCAGTCATCGCAAGTGCACCGTGTGCGCAATGTGGCCGGGAACGCTAATTTAAATTTTTTATGGTGGGAATATTACGAACGTACTAAAGGGTGACATAAATGTGCTATCCAAGTTTCTTTAGCATGTATTTAACAGGACATAAATTAAGCACCAACACGTCACCTGTATACGTACAGTAGGCCTAATTTATGTACATTGTTACATAATGTACTTCCGAACGGAAAAATTAAGCACCAACATCTCACATGAGTTACTGTTGCGCAATGCAAACAAACACATGCCCACATCAAAGATTGGCTTGAGACTGACGCTCCCTGCAACTGTAGGCCGACATGCTAGGGCCGTGAAAGTATGTTCTCTACCAAATTATCACCCAGGCCAGTTGTTGCTGGCGCACTGTGCGCGCAATGTGGCCGGGAACACTAATTTAAATTTTTTATGGTGGAAATATTACGAACGTACTAAAGAGTGACGTAAAAGTGCTATCCAGGTTTCTTTAATATGTATTTAATACGACATGCACTGGGACTTTGGAATAATGATGTAATAACCAGGCAAACACGCTAGAGAGGGATGTCTTAACCAGTTTCGACTGTGACTCACTTTTTCTTCCAGAAAGATATACAGCAGAACCCCTATTTAACATTTTTACAGGGATCTGATTTTTTAAACCTTACATGGGGGTTTACCTTAAATCGAGGTTTCAGTAGAAAGCACACCTTTCTAGAGATCTTTCCTTGTATTAGCATAGATTGTACCATTATACATTATTTATAGAGTGACACCAATAAAACAAGCAGATATCTACCCTAAATACTGTAGTTATGATTTGTGCTTCATTTTGACAGATTTGTCGGTGATTGCAAATCCGCTTCTGTTTAAGGTTCTTCTTATAACGTTATACAAGACTTTCCATAAAAGTCGGGAAAGATACCCAACTCGCACAAAAACACATTAAAATCGGTATGAAACAGAATTTTGTTTGTTTAAACATTTTTTCGCAGATGTTTTCTAAGCAGCGGCTTACTCATTAGCACGCACTGTACATTCTAATTCCAATAGTTTGAACACGCATATTCAGTTTCATTCTTAAAAATTGTAATAGCATCCGTTTGGAGTCTTGTGGCAAACCTATTCTTATTTCAGAGGCAACACCTAATCTAGGTTTACCGAGCATGTATTATGAAAACATATTTCAAGCTCCCTGTGGAATAATGATAACATTTTCACTAAAAGTATACATGGGAACAGTCTTTTTGAAATTTAACAAGACGCGAAAGTACATAACCTAACCTCTGAAATTAGTTATGCACGCGCTGTATTTTAGGAAGGAGAAGAATCACATTCTTGTTTTATTTCAATACATAGTATAAAAATTAAGCAATCGTTTACTTCAGCTTTTATTTCTGCTGTCATTGCACTTATTGCAAAAACATGTTATCCCAATGTTTGTTTACACTAGTGGGAGTTGTGATTGTGAGGAGACCTCACGCTCACTCAAGACTGACTCGTTCGCAAGTTGCGAGGAATCAATACGGAAGATGATCGATCGCATTCAGTATAAACGCTGGAGTAGAGTGTATGAATATTGATAATGGATAAAAACTAACATGCCTGAATTTGCCTGTAATAACGGATGAATCAGTAAAAGGGTTCTCACTGCAATCGAAGGATATTGCACAGATTAATATGGGGATTTTCAAAGGTTATAATAATACTGTCATTAAAACGGGGCTTCACTTCTACTACAGCGGCCGCGGTTGGATGTGTGTGCGAGTCCGACATCTCACTTTAGTCCTAAGTGCCCGTGTTCTAAAAATAAATTCCTCTTCTGCCTTGAATCATCCTTAGCAAGCTTATGACATCTTTTTTCATAGATTCTTAATGTCCTATAACCAAAACAAATAGAAATAAATATCTGAGAATTATAACATTTCCTTAACGCTAAATGCAGGTTTTGCCTTATTGTGAATTACGTTAAATCGAATATAAAATTGCATTGTTCTTACGGAATAATTTTCGGGACTGGAAACTTCTTCCGTTAAATGCGGATTTACGCTAAATTGAGGTTGCGTAAAATTGGGGTTATACTGTAAATTTATATTCAGGCACTCATGGTTGCTACAGATATACTCATCATTCATCCATATTGAAGTGAAAATGAACAAACATTTATGCCAGCTTCCTTTTAACGCTCTTAATGGTGATTTGTTTGTCTGATAAGAGACATCGGGCCGATTACATAAATTGGGTTTAGACAATGTCTACAGTTAAACAATGCCTAAGTATCTGTGTCGGTGCGACGTAAAGCCCCTAGCAAAAAAAAAAAAAAAACAATGCCTAAGTATGGCTGCCGCATTGCAGACGTTATTTGTCATTTAGACACTGTCTAAAACCGATGTTCAACCGACCGTGTTTAAACACTGCCGAGAACTGTTTAAACACAATGAGAGGAGTGAATCACAATAAGAGGTTATGTACCATGAAACATGTAATTTGTATTATCATGTTGAGACGATTCTGGGAAGAAAGGTTAGTCCGACGGCCTCCCTGTGAGTCGCCTGCTGCGAAATCGCAGCAATTCATTTGAAATGTACGGAGAGGTAGAGCTTAAAATAAGATTTCATTTTTCAAGAGACTTGTTTCTTGAGACTGACAAAGGGGCAGTTTGAATCCAATTCTTGGCAACCAATATATTTTATTGTACATGGGGTAATTTCCATGGAATTATAAGACACTTTGACTACATATATGTCAGAATTACTTGTCCCAATTGTCAGAGGGCTGTCACATATATCAACCAGGAGGGATTCACTTATATTTACTGCCAAGTAAGCACACATAATAGATAAAATTAAAAAGTAGGTTGCACGTGGTTTATATATATATATATATATATATATATAAAATCATCGCGCTAATTCAGATTTTTCGGCAACTATGAGGTAGGAAATGGCAAGTGGTGGTGATGGTGGTTTGTCTGGTGTAAAAATAGGGAAACGACGAAAAACAATCTTCAGAGCTGCCGATGATATGTTTCGAACCTATGATCTAGAGAATGCAAGCTACATCTACAGTGAACCTGACTTATACGTATATCAAAGGGAAGAGAAAAAACTACTTGTAACTGAGAATTACTTAGAAATCAGACTTACACAATACATCACATATTTACTGAAAAACCAATGGAATAGACCTACATGTGTAAATCCTTGTTAATAATAATAAATACATTGAGAGAGAAAGTATTATTTTGAACTTGGTCCAGCCTTAAAGAAATCAGATAGTTTGGCTTGTTTCACTCTTCTTGCATTAAGAGTATAAACCTCCTTTTGCAAACTTAGTAATGAATTCAAAGCATTTTCACTACAACTTTTCGCACTGATGTAACGCCTACACACAGCAATTGCATTTAACACTTCACTCAATTGAGGTGTTTGAAGAAGTCGCTATCTCCATCTCCATCATTGTCACTATCGCTTGTAGCTAGTCCATCACCACCGCGTTGTTGACATACATCAGCAATAATCTCTTCATCCAGTAGTTCTCCACATACAGCCAGATTATCATTGAAATGCATTAAAGTATTGAATTCTACACCCTCCGGTAGCGTTAGTTCATTGCCAGACAGAACTTTGTCCCCATAATCATCATTAGAGGCAGCCTCTTCTAGTAAGACGCCAGCTTTGCAGAAACAGTTGCTGATTGTGGAGGATGACACCTGCTTCCAGGCAGCCGAAATAAAGTCAATGGCTTGTAGCAAATGAATGGAGAGGGGTTCATTTCCTGCATCACTCAGTGTTGTCAAATGTAGAACCAGCATTTTTCTATAATGCACTTTGAAATTTGCAATGATGCCCAAATCAGGCAGTTGTAGAACACTGGTACAGTTAGGAGGGAAAAATTCCACTTGGACATTCTCCAGAACGATTTGAGGTGGATGTGCTACACATCGATCCATAACAAGAAGGATCTCCTTCTGTTTCTTTTTCATTTTAATGTCCAGTTTTTTCAACCACTGTTCCATTAGAAGCACAGTCATCTAAGAATTTCTGTTGGATTCATATTCCGTAGGTTTTGTTTTCGCACCCTTGGATTCTACGATTTTCCTATCACAAGTGGAGGAAGTTTGTCAGATCCATCTGCATTGGTGGCAAGAAGTACTGTTACACGAATTTTACTTCTCTTCCCTCCATGGCATGAGTCACCTTTTTCAGCTAATGTTTTATTAGGAAAGAGATTGTAGAATAGGCCGGTCTCATTACAACGGTAGATGTTTGGAGACTCATAATCGCTTACAATATCAGGCAGACCTCTACTTTCCAGTGTTGCACCACGACGTCCACACTTTTGAGTCACCGCAAACTGTTCTCCCTGTGATTCCATGACGATCTTTAAATCCTTGCAACCATCCCGATGTAGCCTTGAAATCAGCAGTGATACTCATCATTTTAGCTAAATCTATCGCCTTTGCCTTCAGCATGTCGCCACTAATTGGTAGAGCTGCAGCCCGCTTTTGCTGGAACCATGTGAAAAGTGCTTTCTCCAAACCTACGTACCTTCCTTCTTGCTGACGGCTGCGCTTTGCTGATTTTGAATCAAGTTTTAAGAACTCATCCAAAATAAATTTTCTTTTACTGATGACTGTACACAGCACTGTATAAGCAATCCCTAAGTCTGAAGCAATTTCAGTTTTTGTTTTGTGTGGATTAGCATCCACTTCTTGTATAAATTTTACTTTTTCATCTAGGGTATAACTTTTCCTTTTTCTGTTCTCCATGGCTAACCAAAAGCAACTGAATGACAAAACTACTGTTCAACAGTAAACACCAGATAAGGGCACCGTGGACCGGTTGTTCCCACGAAAGAAATTTTCATATTCAAACAAATTTACTGTATTTTCTTTTGTTTCCGCACCAAAACCGCCCACTTTCCTTGTAATGTAACTTAATCTTTGGCGGCATTGTGAAGGTAAAAAACGACGAAGGTAGACGAGGAGCGAGATAGAGAGCGAAGGGGACTTGCTCGGGTGGCCTTTGTTAAGCCGCCAGTAAGTAAGTGTCAAGCATGTCACTCGGCAAAACTCTTTGTGTTCTGTTTCAGAACCGAAACCAGACCACTCTATTTCCGCCTACGCCGACAAAAAGACAACTTCGTAAATACAGTAGTTTCTTTTAAAAAAGCACGTGCTCATTATAATTATGCAAAACTCATATTTCACTGACAATACGTATAACAGCTAATTACGTATAAACAGATTATGTAGAAATAAGGTTTAATGAACACGTTTTTAAATTACATTTTGCCGGGACCTAAAGGAAATTACGCACAGATACGAATTAAGCAGAATAGAGTTATGTATAAAGCAGGTTCAACTGCATATGGAGCGCACAACACTTTACGAGATTACACTCACCATAACAACGCTATAATCAAAGCTACACGTCTTTCCCGGACGGTGGTGTGTCACTTTAGTGTTGATAATATTATGAGTAGGGTTCGGATTTGAGCATATTAGCATATTTTTTTCCTGAATAGTACACACCGAAAGAAGCCTTTCGGTGTTCTTTCGGTGGTATTTTCATCTCTCTGGGACCAAGAGAATTTAAATTTATTGAGCATATAAATGCATAAAACTGCGGTTTTCAGAATAGAAGCATATAAATGCATAAATTATTATTGAAAAGCCTATCTGGTGCGAATAACAGAACAGTGTGTTTTTAACCTTTAGTGAGGTCATTCACACACCCTAGTTGGCCTCTGCCAGATTAGAGTGCGACTCGTCAGATAAGCTCTGGAAGCCCCAAGCATCCTTTCACTTTGAAATGTGAGGTATTTTAGTGGTGTAGCTATTTTGGGAACCAGTAATGTTTAGGTGGCTTTTCCCATGAAGTGGTGGAAGATCCGACCTGGTCAAGTGAAGTTTCTGCATTCTACTCTCAGTTCTCAGTTCGTAATCGTATCCGTATGTACCTATCCAGTTCTTGTGATTTCTAAGTACGCGAGCCTAAAATTAAGGAACCTCTGAGTGTTTTACTCCGGTGATATGCAAACGAAGACCCTGACTCGTTTTCTACGGAGGGAAAAATTCTTTTATGCAAAATGTGCGAAAAGAGGTAAGTTCTTATCGACATTTTCACTTCTACGTTCTTAAAGATATTACTGGTCAAACCGTTGAAATTTCAAGTAAGCCGTATGTGCAGCATAAGGTGCCTACCTACTAGGTAATTAGAGAGAATTCTAAGAATTCGGAGTGTAGACCCGTTAGATCCTGAGATTTTACATTTCCAAGGCGGAAATTGACATTTGTATTTGCTGGTTTTTCATGGAATCATTGAGAGCGTGCTCGTATTTCTGCAATATTTGCAAATAATTTCATAGTCCACAATGCTTTAGTTTTGTTCATTCAATGTATTTTTTCTCACTTATGCATACCTACCTATTTATTTTCAGATCAATATTTCAAAGGGTTTTCAATTTTCCCAACATAAAGCCACAAGTGGGCACTCGGCAAAAGTCGAATTTAAAAAAAGGAAATAAAAGAAACAAGCGCTGATACAACCTTTGTTCAATCAGCAACAGCACTCGGACGAGTTCTCTTCCAGAATTTGTAGGGCATTCTTAAGCGCCAACATACCCCTCTACAAGGTCGAACATGCTGAGATTAGAGCTCTCTTCAAGGACTTTGCAGAAAGAGAGTTGCCTCATGAGTCGACCCTACGTAAAAATTGCGTTTCTTCAGAGTATGAAAAGGTATGTTTTCATGCACGATTGCCATATTCCGCATTCTCGTTTAAACAATTTAGAAGTAATTTTAACATGGATCTGGCACTGTCGTAATGAAGGTAATCTCTCGATAATACCTTCCTTCCATGAAGAATATTCATTCAGGTACTTTTTTCACCAGGTTCTACACGCAATCAGGGGCAACTTCGGGAGCCACCCAATTTGGTTATCTATTGACGAGACCACAGACAGTTGTGGAAGATACATGGACGTTATTGTTGGAAAACTCAGTCCCAGTAAACCGGTGAAGGGCCAGCTAATTCTGTGCAGGGAGCTAGATGTGACAAACCATGGTACCATTGTGCGAAGAGTGCAAGCAGCTCTGCGTAAGTATATTTTTGTTAATTTATTTTCAAGCGTTTTGCCAAAGAAGAATAAGTACAGTCTGGCTATAATTTCAATGTATTCTACATATGCTCAGTGAAGACTCTGATAGTTCTGATAGTTAAATATCTCTTACGCTCGTACGACATGTCAGAATCCCATTAGCTGAACGGATCACCTTTCATTTTATGCATTCCTGTTTCACGCTTGCTGTGGCCAACCTTTTCAGATGAGGAGGTAAACAAAGTACTCGCACTGGTGACTGACGCTGCTCCCTACATGATTAAGGCTGGGAAAAGCCTCAAGCTTCTCTACCCAAAGATGTTATATGTTACTTGTCTTGCCCATGCAATGCACCGAGTTGCTGAGGAGCTGCACGAAAATTCATTCAGCGTCAACAGCATCATTTCTTCAGTTAAGAAAATTTTCGTCAAGGCTCCTTCTCGCGTCCGTGCCTTCAAGACGATGCATCCAGAGCTTCCTTTACCTCCCGAGCCCATATTGACGCGATGGGGAAATTGGATATTGGCTGCCTTGTATTACGCTGAAAATCATAGGGCAATTGAAGAGGTAAGACTATTTGAAATGTTTAATATCTTCTCATTTTGGAGGTTTTCTCTATCATTCTTTTCATACCTTTTATGTTTACTCCATCATATGGCGCCTAATTTTGTAATTTTCTCAGTTATTCTCCTCGGCTAATGTTTTTCAATTATATTTCTTCCAGGTGATCAATACGTTTGATGAAGCGGACAGCAAGTACATTGCGAAAGCTAAGGCTGCTTTTAAAATGAAGGGCTTGATGCCATCGTTGACTTTCATAAAAGACTACATGAGCGTCATTCCTGAGGCCATCCTAAAGTTAGAATCGCGAGGGATGGAGTTGGTTGAAGTGGTCACTACAATACAAGGAGTCATCCAGGGGGCGACTCGTGGCCTGGAGAGACTGGGAAAAGCGTGAAACAAAAGTTGGGAGTTTGTGCTGGCTCAAAATCCAACTTGGAGTGCAGAGTTGGATTTTTTTTTTTTTTGCTACTTGCTTTACGTTGCACCGACACAAATAGGTCTTATGGCGACGATGGGATAGGAAAGGCCTAGGAAAGGCCTAGGAAACGGAAGGAAGCGGCCGTGGCCTTAATTAAGGCACAGCCCCGGCATTTGCCTGGTGTGAAAATGGGAAACCACGGAAAACCATCTTCAGGGCTGCCGACAGTGGGGCTCGAACCCACTATCTCCCGATTACTGGATACTGGCCGCACTTCAGCGACTGCAGCTATCGAGCTCGGTCAGAATTGGACTTGGAGAGGATGCTGCGTGGCGAGTCTGCACAGTCAGAGGATTTTCCAAACTACTCTGCAAAAGAAGCAGCATCATTCAAGTAGTTACCTCTCATGTCAGTTGATGCAGATCTACTTCATTGAATCGCCTAATTCTGAACATTTTGTAAATGAACTTTTAAACTGTGACTTTTATAAGAAAACTTCTCATATATTTACTTGAAACTTGAATGCGAGTATATCCAGTGTATCATACATACAATAAGAAAATAAAGCTGGTATATAAAGATATGTTATTGGTTTTTCGTTTCGCTTCCATTTCTATAGTTTTTAACGGTGTTTTTTGAGCATATTCTGCATATTTAACCGCATATAATGGTTTTTCGAGCATATCTATGGAGCATATAATGTGTTTTTCGAGCATATCTAACGAGCATGTAACACATGGTTTTCGAGCATATCTATAGATTTTAACGAGCATATCGATCTGAGCCCTAATTATGAGATTTAATTTCCACCAAAAGCGATGTTCTTATCTGTGGGCAAGTCGTGCTCATGCTGAAGACAAACAGCTGACAGGCGTTCGGCGTGTGCACCAACGAATTTCATTGGTTGCGACAAGCACAGAGTTGCGTGAAAGATACTTCTATTTCCAGTTTCAAACCAATATTAAAACTTTAAACGATGTCTAGTTAAACACTGTCTGAACATTGTTTATGCAATAGAGGATCGTGTTCGATTTAGACGTTGTCTAAGGCTTAAAACTAGTCATGGTTTCTGCAATTGGCCCATTAAGTCTTGTGCAGACACCTAGGCGTTATCTGACAGAAGCAGGTTATGTGCCACAATGACCTACAATATATTATATTACATAGACTGGTGGATGATCTGCCATCTTTGAAGAAACTTGAAAGCAGCTCTGCCATGTTTTCTGCTTTTTAAAGTTAAACATTTTATGATTGTTCCATAATGAATAGAGAAATATACAATATTGAATAGAAGGAAGGATCCACCTTTCAATACTCCATTGTTAAGTTGAACCAAATAGAAGTTACAACCTGTTCATTTGGGACTGGTTTCAACACATTTGAAGTGTCATCATCAGCCAATTAGCAAAGCAGTGCAAAAATGAAGTGATGAAGATCTAAAAACAACTACAGGTCTATTACAATCCTGTTATGCGCATTTACATATGAAGACGTATAAAGATGTTTTTGCTGGTTCGAGATTAATACTAATTACTGCCCACTTCCACCTGGCATATAAAATAATATTCAAGATCTCAACCATAGTTTCGGCCTCAGCCATACAGTTATTTATCTTGAAAAAATACTACGAAGCAAGTTTCAAATACTAAAATAAGATTAAACATATCAGAAATCTGCGACTCCTTATATTAGTCAAACATAGACTGTCTTGTCAATAATTTTTAAGAAAGAAGAACCTGTATATATTATCAAACAGTATAAGTCGCATATCATGAGGAACCAAACAACTGTGCTTTAATAATGACAGATGTTTTGTAGAATCATTTATCAATTTCATATGAATTTCTTGTACATAAGCTACACCAAATCATAGATTTTTTCAATCATATACAAAATAATTTTAGACGCACCAAATAATACTGTATTTTTTCAGAAAAGACATGTTATTTGTATAGTACAATGGGTCAATGTTATCTAGCTTTTTTTAATGTTTTTCATGTAGAATAGGACTTGCTGTTAAAAGTATGCCAAGCATACATTCTACTGTATATTGATTCTATAGCATATTTTTACTTTTTTGAATGTTCCTTGCTATTAAACTTTCAATGGCAGATGATGGTATAGTGGATTGCCGAAACCGGTCCCAAAGATGTATTTTACAATAAGTTAAACAAATATGTGATGTTCTAAACAGACCATTATGATAATGTATTGAATAGGTGGAACCTTTAGCTTTACCAAGCATTGTAAAATCTTGAGTCAATACGGACAAAAAAGGAAGTTTTTAGTACTAAATAATTCACACGATCAATCGTGTCCAGGGTGTATCGTGAATGGTTGAATGCAGGTGTCACCGTCCACAACAGACGAACGACTGTCCGTCCAGCCAACCTCGATGACCGTGACAGGCGACATCCGAGATGGATTGTCAACAGTGACAGACGGGCAACCGTGCAACAAATCACGGCTCAATTCAACACAGGCCGCGCTAGACACGTCTCCCAGTGGACAATCCGTAGGAACATGGGTTCTATGGGGTATGGGTGCCGGCGCCGCACACGGGTGCCACTGTTAACCCAACGTCATCTGGCACAACGACGCGCATTTGTCGCCAGTCACCAGGGATAGACACTGGAACAATGGAGTAACATGATATGGTCGTACGAATCACGAATCCAACTGCACCATGCCGATGGGAGGCACCGTGTATGGCGCAGACCACATGAAGCGATGGATCCCGCCTGCCTCGAAGGTGTGGTCCAGGGCGCTGGTGTCTTTGTTATGGTCTGGGGTGCAATTTCCTGGTATGGAATGGGCCCCCTAGTTGTTCTGGAAGAGACTTTGAATGGTAAGCGGTAAGTTGAGCTACTCGGAGACCGTCTCCACTCATTTTTGGCCTTCCAGCGCCCAGACGGTTCTGCGGTGTTTCAAGATGATAACGCGCCGCCACATCACTCTCACGTCACCCGGGAATGGTTCCAGGAACATGCAGCGGAGGTCCAACGACTGCCATGGCCACCCAGGAGCTCCGATATGAACCCTATCGAGCATATCTGGGATGTCCTGGGACGCAGGCTCCATGCCATGGATAAATGAACTTAAACTACAGCCCACGTGTTGGAACAGCTCATACAAATTAACGAAAATTGACTACTCGTATTTAAGTTACACTTGTTTCATTTACTAGGATTATAAGTTGATATCAAAAGAACAGTGGTAATAAATAATCCACAATGGAGAAAAGTAGCTTGTGGTCAGAACCACAATATAAGGCATAGATAAATTAAACAGATATAAGAACTAACGAATATATTATGAAAAGATAACCAAGAGTAAAGACTGTGGTTTACCTTCTTAGCTATGCTGCGTTTCAGCTTGAGTAGCCACTTGCGCCGCACTTGGTGATCTGCAAGCTGAGAACAGCCAAGAACACAACAGGGAGACTTGAAACCTGATGTGGAACGATGATGTCGCTTTCGGTTCACTTTGTAGGAAGGACAGTTGGCTTTGCGATCCACATGTCGGTAGCATGCATCGCAAAGGCACGAATCTGCTGTCAGATGAGTCTCAGCTGAGAACAAACCATAGTATATTAAGACATAGCTGTAACAGATTTCTAGGCAGAAAGTACTAATCTTTACCTGTTGACATCACGAAATAATATTACCTTATTAAAATGTGTGACATATTATCATAGGATTATTATTGATAATTTGCATTCAAGCTTACTATAGGGTATATAATAATTTAAGAGATATTTCCAACTGGGGGGTTCAGTGGAAAAGACACTCGTGCCACATGGCTGGTGATTTTGGGATGTCTGTATCATCATGCAGCCCATACCATCGTCTGTTTAAGTTACGAAGTACAACCAAGTACCTCGTACCTATTCCCTGCAAGCAAACTTAGCAAAATGTCTTGTTTACGATCTTCAGACATCTGTAGTGGAAAAAAGGCCCGTGCCACATGCGTTTGCTACCCTTACAGAGCTGCGCTTCTCACAGACCAATGAAACTGAGTCAGTCAGAACAAGTAGCTGAAACGGTTTACAGAGTATGAGACACACATGTTTCCAGAAATTCTCAAAATCAGCCATACCCAAGTAAACATCACAATGCAGAGATCCCATCCTGTTTGATGAAACTGAGCTCCTAGCCTCTAACCATCACTTTACACAGAAAAGTCAGAGAAGTCATAGAAATTAAAAAAGCTCTCAAATGACTTCAATAGATTAGTGATTATGGCTATGAATGACTTCACTAAAGGTTAGGGAATATGGCTATCTAATGTCTGAAAAATAACAGCAAAAGGACAAGAAGAGCCCTGCACTACCCCAGATGGCAGTACTTTCACCGTACAGTGCGACCTGTTGAGTATAAATACTAATCAGTCAGCATCGACAAAGTCTACAAAAGAAATCGTGAAATGTCTGTCACTCACCAACCCAAGACATGGCACAACCACCATGGAAAACAGCATATCATCATTTATGCCTAAAATACAGATATAATTGATGCTTCTTAATCTGTCCCAAAACTACAAGCTTTAATATAAGGTTTTATAAAATGATACATTCCACTCTCATCCACGACGAAGACTGGCATGCTAATTGCTTCCACAGCTACTGAGGACTGCTTCTAATGCTACTTCTACATTCTATTACATTCTGGATATCGAATTGGTGAAAACTTTCCATATTAAGATAGAAAGTGACAAGTTGATTATATTCACTTACTGGCAAGTATTTTCTTCTGTCGCTCTGAGTTCTTGAGTTGTGCAATATGACAGGGTGTATCCAAGCTGCCAAACTTCCCAAAGCAGTAACTGCACACGTCGGAACAAAGGCGTTCGGGATGAATAGAGAAGGATGCACTCTTCTCAGGAATCACAAGGTTGTTGCCCACTTGCTTTACACTGTGGAAAGAAAGAGCAATCTTTTTTAAAATTCGTAAATTACTCAGTTAAATGTATGAAAAATGTTTCAACCAATGTCAACACAGGTGTTTCTTTACCCAGTGTATGACTGCTGTCGGATTACAAAGTATGGATATTTGAGTTTAAATATTGATAAAAAATCGACAAGTGGACCAATTACAAACCTATATACAGTAGAACCTCGATTATACATTCCCGGAAACTACATTTTCCTGTATTATTCGTTCAAATTACATGGTCCCGTGAGCATTCTAATTAAATCACGTTGTAAAAATCCTGCATTATCTGTTCCTCGAAGAAACGATTTCCCGGATCCACCGTCCAGAAATTTCAGTCCCATCAACGCTAAATCCTCAATCACGCATTTTTCATGAAACTATCTTACGAAAAGACGGCTACGGCATACTTGCGGATCTTGATGTTGATGTCCTGTAATTGCGGTAATTTGAAGAAGTACTGTACTGGAAAAGCGATCGGGGGTGAACTTGCTTAAGGGATCATCTTAGTATCGCATTCGTGTGGTATTGTTTAGAAAATCCTCGGAAATCATAAAGCAGAGAGTCCCCACAACAATAGGAAGAAGGCAGAGCGCATTTTGGCAGCTCTATTTGAAGACGGAACGAGTTTCGTCAAACATTCGTACTTGAAAATCGTCTACATTATGTCCAGGGTTACATGTTTATTTTTTTACTTTTTTTTGAGTGTATCGCCGAACAGGTTTTTGGCATTTCTCTCAGGGCACTGTATAGTCACTGGACTTTCAGGCAGGAATCCAAACTGCTCCTTCTTAAGTAACACAAATTTAGCATTTTAATATTATCGTATGCGATTACGTTATCGAGACCAGAACAGATGTTGCACCTTACACACGTAAAGCTACGGGAGGTTTTGGGACTGCCTATTACTGTTTTCAGCCTAGTTTAAGACTGGAAGTTTCATGTTTTTGTGTTAAAATGTTATAAAAACCAGCGCACGTTACATTTAAAAACTTTGTATCATTTCGCACTCGTATCAACTTACTACAGCAAGCGCGGTTTCCAGATGAGCTCAAGGTCGCGAATAATTGTAATTTTGGAAGTGTTAATGATATACTGGTATACCGGTGACCAATTTACAATGGAAGATTAAAAAAAAAGATTTTGCCATCATGCTGGGCACTTTTGTATCTAATGTGTTTTATTTTACTAGATTAGAGAATTAATAACCACTTGTGGTCATTGTTGTTTTAATTGGCGTTAAAGGTACTAGATTTTTTGGAGAGTTTGACTGATCATAGTTGCTGAACTGAAAGAAGTTTTCAAAGGAATTTGACAAAGTTTTCAGACGAAAGCGACGAAGTTTCCCAGGTAAAACTAATGTAAAGTTTTGAGATTTCTAAGTTGCGAACCAGTAATTAATGTCTGAAGCCAGCCCCGTGGTCTATCTTGCCTGCCTCTCACCCGGAGGGCCTGGGTTCGATTACCGACCAGGTCAGGCATTTTTACCTGGACATAAGGGCTGGTTCCAGGTTCACTCATTTTACGAGTACCTTTAAATTAGGAGCTATTTAATGGTGAGGTGGCAACCCCGGTCTAGAGAGCCAGGAATAACGGCCGAGAGGATTCGTCACAATGACCATGCGCCACTTCGTAATCTGCAGGCCTTAGGACAGAGGGCGGATCTTTGTAGGTGGAAGGCCCATTGGGGCTGTAGTTTGGTTTGGTTTAGAAACGTTTGTAAGATTATAAGTATACATATTTCATTTTTGTAATGTTTAGCAAAATTTTTCAATCGTTCCCGCATTTTCAGTTTTCCCTTGTATGTTTTTTTCTCCAGGGTCCCTCCAAAAACGGAGAATCGAGGTTCCACTGTACACCAAATTATAGCTGCATTCCTCTTCATTTAAAGGCAACATACCATATATCTTTTCATGTTCAGTACTTTAGCAGTTTTAATTTATACCAAACAATAATCTGCTTTTCAGTCTTCTTCAGAGATGAAACAATCTTATTAAACCGATGACCCTATAGGTTTTCCTTGACTAGAAGTGGTGGTGGGCGTTTTATTGATTGCATTCTCCCAATCTGTCAGTGATCTAACAAGGGAAATGTCTGATGAATCCTACCTTGAAACTTTGGTGACAACCAATGTGCTATGAGAAGACCACATGAGAAAAGTTAACTGCGTTTCCACTGCAAGGCCTCAAAATAAACCTGGAATTACAGATATTAGCAACAGGAAAGTGATACTAGTTGTTACAGGTTGGATTTGGAGTGGTGAACAGAAACCTGTGATTCGACACAATTCATGAAAGCTTACCAGAAAGGTTCACCACGTTACTATCTTGCCACACACGATTTCAGCTAGCCCTTGCAGTGGAAATAAGCATCTATTTCTTTGCGTGCGGTCTTCTCATAGTACATTAGTAATGTCACCAAAATTATGAAGGTATGTTTTGACATGAAGGGTGTGACACTTCCCTTCTGAGGTACACTAGCCTATGAAGTGTTAGCTGACAAAGAATGCTTTTTGTATCTAAGGCTGCAATCTAAGATTGCAATTTGGCCTGTTGCAGAGAAGACGTAAGCGATCATCTACCAACCTATACTCCGGCAGTACTCTGTAAGGGAACATCCAGATCACTGTCGCTTTGATTCTGAGTGATACTGAAAAGCCTCTAATGTTGTTCTGATTTATACATGATAAAAAAACCAGAGGTTATTCAACATATTTCTTCATTTTCAACTTACCCTCAGATATGATTGCAAAATGTACGATATCACCCTAGTTTCCAATACATGTGTATCTTTCATTTGTGAGAGTTACATCAAATCCTAAGCGGAACTCCATGCACTTACCCTGTCAGCAGTTTGACGTTATGTATAATTCAAGCTATAGAGAATGTATAATTACATTTTCAAAATGTATTCGAAATCAACTTCAAAACTAGTACAAACGGTTTATTTCTAGAATGTGACAATAGTGTGTTTACTGCATATTCCTGGTGCGAGAGGGAGCCTCCGTGTCTCAGACAACAGCGCGTCAGCCTCTCATCGCTGGATACCGTGGTTCAAATCCCAGTCCCTCCATGTGAGATATGTGCTGGACAAAGCGGAGGCGGGACAGGTTCTTCTCCGGGTACTCTCGTTCTCCCTGTCATCTTTCATTCTAGCAACACTCTCCATTCTCATTTCATAGCAATCAGTCATCAATAAAAATCACTTTGGAAGTGGCGACCCCATCGTACTAATAGCCTATATATGATTCATTCATTACATCCCTGAACCGGCCAGTGACTGGAAAACAGGTTGTAGGTTTTCATTTTCTTGGTGCAAGAAACAGCTGCGTTTCGAGCACTGTGTTGCGACAGTTCAATATCATGATCAGAAGTGAACATACAGTGGGTGTCCAAACCTTGCCCCATTTCCCAACGGGGTTGGGTATGAAGTGACATGAAAATTAGTTTTTTGGTCATATAAGACGCCATTTCTTTTCAGTTCTGACTCAGTCAATATGTATTATAACTGTTAGGTTTTTCAGTCTGTCAAAACTAATTTATGAAGAAACATTTTTTAGAAACTACCCAAGAAGACCACACAATACAGTAAAACCTCGTTAATTTAAAGTCGCTGGGACGCAAAAGTCCGGATTTTGTATTACGCAAATTCAAATTAACCACCATGACACATAATTCAGAAACGCCAAACCCTTGCCGCGTCACAAAGAAGGTACACAATCGCCTTGATTCACAGTTCATGGGGGGGAGGAATTTCTAAAGCATACCTAACAAGGGCATTTATTCAAATGACAACTAAGAAGACAATGCCATACACAAACATAACCTCACACAGGAAAGAAAAGAAAAAAAACCCTATTCGAAAAGAGAAATCTATGCATGATGCAATACAAGTACTGTACAATAATCCAAGGAGTCAGCAACACTGTCCAACTGGAAACACATGGCACAACAAAACAAATTTAAAAATCATATATATAACACAAATGGCAGCAATAATAATAATAATAATAATAATAATAATAATAATAATAATAATAATAATAAACACCTTTGTACAGTACCTAAAAAACACGCAAATGCTCCAGCAGTTTCTCAGTCACACATTAGGCTTATTGCCTTTAAGAAAAGAATGTATGAAAGATTGCTGCTTGTTCCTCTGGTGTCATATGATCACAGCGGATCACCGTTGGCAGAAATAAGGAACCACATCCACAATTGACAACAGAGTTTGTGATTGTTGATGAAGGAATAGCGTCCCATGCAACTATAAATCTCTGCATAGCATCTACCACGTTCCACTTGTATATTACTCCCGCCAGAGCATTTCTAGTGATTTCACAGAGAAAGTAATGCACCAGTTGCTTTCTGTAGGCACGTTTTGGAGATGAAATGATATCTTGATTTAGGGGCTGCAGGTAGTCTAGTCGTGACAAGGAGAAATTTTTTAATTTAAATTACGCTGTAAAATCTCTTTCTTTCTCTCTCTCTCTCTCTATATATATAAAACTAACACTTTGCCCGCGGCTTCGCTCACGTCATACTTGAGTTAAGTTCCATTACATCTTTTATTTCAAATTTTCTTTTGAAGGCCACCGAACCAATCCCATGCGTTCATCAACTTCCGTAAGAAATGTAAGACGTAAATGATGTGTTTTCCCGTCCCGGCTTCGGCCGGAATTGAAAAGTTTCACGTGTATTCCGAGTTCGCTATTAAATGACATTTAAAATTTCCTGTGATCTCGAAATATATTAATATTTTACATACTTCGTTTGTAACATTTTCTTTGCCTGCTTTATGAATGGAATGAAACAAAAATGAAATATTAAAGATATGAGTGAGCTTATTTAAATTGTCTTAATCTTAAAAGTTAACTTTGAATTATGAAATAAAAATACAGAGTTAAAATACAAATATTTGCTATCGAACTAAATTATAATTTTAAAGATTTAAAGAAATGAATTATAATTAACTATATCTAAAACCTAAGCATCAAATAAAATATCTTTAGAAAACATGAACGTTAATATACTTAATCAACGAATAAGTAACGTAAAATCGTACGTATCACATAAAAAGAAATAAAAGAAGAATTTTAAATATAATTATTCAGTTTAGAACTTCTTTATATACAACATTGGCAGTTCTTCCTTCTGGTGCCAAAAGAATTAAGCTACTTGGAGAACTTACTCTGGAACAGTCAACATAAAATTTTCCGTGGGAAAAACAGTCTTCGCGCAGTTCGATTTTATGGATCATTGTACCAATGGTTATTCTTTTCAGGATCGGAACGAAACTTAATTTTCTATGGACGCAATCGTCTTTCTTTTCAGACCGCCGGGTGATGTTGCTCATATCACGTTTGAATTGTCCTGTGATTTTTGCGATTATTTTGCTGGTATGTAGCTGCCACTGCTCTATGTACATCGGGATTATTTTTCTGGTATGTCGATGCCGCTGCTTTCGCCTAGACTGTTTTACCAGTTGTACGGATGAAATAATTCCTTTAAACTGGAAGCGGCTGCATAACTTACTAACAAAGGGGTAATAATACTCCTTGATAAAACAATACCCCTGTGTTAAAAAAAAGCCACCAAGGGTCAGATTCAAACCTGCAGTCTTGCAGTCTGCAACACGTTGACTTAACCGTTGTGCTAACAGCAATGCGTAGAGCAGTTATTCATTAATTCACTCACAAACATTCTTATATGTAAGTAGGCCTATATACTCTAAATTGTATTTTATTTTCATTAAGGACTTGGTTGATTACAGTCTTGAAATACACGGAAGCGGAGTGAATTAGCGCGTACACTTATATGTTGGAAAGTGCCGCGGCCATTTTGGATTGGCAAAAGCCAAAGATTCATGCGCAAAAGGGAATTATTTCATGTGTAAAATCTTGAAAAGAAATATATTTCCGTTGACTTTTCAAGAAGTGCAAGATGTTTTCTGTACTATTGAGACGATTTCGAAGATTAAATGAATATACAGGGTGAAGCGAAATTCGCGCACTCGGGTGTCGCAGCGCGACTCCTCACATGCCATCAATAAAAAAATGTCTCTCACAAAACTTCGTCCTGCGAGTTATTTCTGGCAGAAAAAGGACGTTGAAGAGTGGCAATCTGGCAACACTGTAACCACATGTAGGGTAACTACCTCTGTCAGAACATGATAGTCATGCTGAACAGTTGGTGCAATGGATAGAGTTTAGGATAGCATGCATGGGGTCGAGGGGTCGATTGTCGGTTGAGGCGTATGTTTTTTATTTCGTAAATGTAGTCCAGGTGGTATGGTATCTGGCATCTTAATCGTCAACAGAGAATAAATTCACGCCCACAACATGGAAAAGGCGTCTTTCAAAGCTGACCAATGAAAACGACTGTTCGTCCATCTCTAGGATCGTAGTATGTAAGTGCAAATGGTTTCTAAACGACCCGCTGCAATCTCTGTTGACGATTAAGATGCCAGATACCATACCACCAGGACTATATTTACGAAATAAAAAACATTCGCCTCAACCCAGGATCGACCCCTCGACCTCCTGCATGCTAACCCAAAACGCTATCCACTGCACCAACTGTACAGCACGACTGAAACGTGCTGACAGAGATAGTTACCCTGCATGTGGTTACAGGGTTGCCAGACTGCCACTCTTCAACGTCCTTTTTCTGCCGGATATACTCGCAGGACGAACTTTTGTGAGAGACATTTTTTTATTGCTGGCATATGAGGAGTCGCGCTGCGACGCCCAAGTGCGCGAATTTCGCTTCACCATGTATATGTACAATATTTTTCACAAAAACGGAGATATTGAACTCAAATGTAAAACCACATTTCACTCCTTTTCACCCCTTTAAAATAGGAATTCTACAACTTTCTTTTAAAATAGTATTTATGCTATAAGAAGAGAAATATCTGAATGAATATAAGTACAATATTTTTTCACAAAAACGGAGATATTAACAAAAATATAAAATCAATTTCACCCCTTTTCACCCCTTTAAAATAGGAATTTTTGAAAACCCTTTCTTAGTGCGCATCTACACTACGGTAGGAACATGTCCTCAAATTTTGATGCAATTATCTCCAGCAGGTTTTTGCTGTGCGTTGATTATCAGTCAGTCAGTCAGTCAGGACATCTTGCTTTATATATATATATAGATAAGAGTTTTGTCTGTACATTGCTCAGAATTTAAAAAAGAATGGTATTTCTGTATCGGACAATGATAAAGAAATGCATTTTTTAAATTTTCAGTCAATTCTGTCAGCAAGTATAATGTATGAAGAGATTTTAACAAAAATTGGTATGTAAAGTCAGGGAATGAGCCTCTACCATCTAGGCTATAAATAATTTTATTCTCGCTCAGTGAAATGGTAGTTTAGGGGAAGCCCCAAAATTTAATTCTAAAATATTTATGTTAATTAGTGGTCCTATCGATAAGTACTATATAACTGAAGTTATATAGAATTAAATTTCTGATCATTAAGGTCTTATACATTTTTACTGTACCAGCTATGATAAGAGAGATATTCACGAATTTGTATTTTTGTTGCCAAGTCCATATCAACTCCAAGACGCAAGCAAATGGGTACACAGAATTTGTATTACCATTGGCTTTACGTCGCACTGACACAGATAGGTCTTATGGCGACGATGGGACTGGAAAGGGCTAGGACTGGGAAGGAAGCGGCCGTGGCCTTAAGGTACAGCCCCAGCATTTGCGTGGTGTGAAAATGGGAAACCACGGAAAACCATCTTCAGGGCTGCTGACAGGGGGGTTGAACCCACTATCGCCCGAATATTAGATACTGGCCGCGCCTAAGCGACTGCAGCTATCGAGCTCGGTGGTAAACAGAATTTAATGAAAATCGGTATGCAGGGTAGCGAAATTAGAAACTACAGTCTAGGCTATAAACAATTTTATTCACCCTACATGGAATGGTAGTTTAGGGGGAAGGCACCTAAAATTTAATTTGTAAATGCCTACTGGTCATCATCATCACCATAAACTGATCAAACATTATATCATGAGCAATTATTAGCACATTGGTCCTATCGAAAAGTACTTCATAACAAAAGTTATAGATAATACAATTTCCGATCATTTGTGTTTTATTCAGTTTTACAGTACCAACTATGGTAAGACCGGTATTTCAGAGTCAGAAGAAAACTAAATGTGAAGGCCTACAATGTTGAAAGTTCATAATATTGATCAACAATAACATATTGACCACTATTTGTTGTGAAGTTCTTTGTCTCTTTGAATTATCGAGGTTCTACAGTATAACAGCCTTTTCGTTTTCAGGTATAATTTATTTATATGCTACTGTCTTTACTCATGTTAACAGTGCTGATATCATTATGGCGTATCGGCGACAGGTGGCGCACATTGATGGTAATGGCAGTGGCATTCAACGCCTTCCCCACCACTGGCAACGCTGTGTGGATGCAATGGGAACTACTTTGAAGGACAGTAGTTGAGTTTGATTTTGATTCATATTTGTTCCATTTGTACTCATGCACAATAAATTTACATAGAGTTCCAATGCATGTGTTTCATTTCAACCTTTGTGTTGACTTCCTGCCCTGTTTGCAAAGTGCTTCCCATGCAATGTTTTCTTCAGTTGTGGAATGAGGTTGAAGTCGCATGGACTGAGATCTAGGGAGTACGGTGGGTGGAGTAGGACTCCCACCCCCACTGCTGCACACAATTCTTGATGACTTCTGCAGTATGGCCTGTAGCATTTTCATGGAGTATGATTGCATTATCCTGGAGAATTGGATGTTTGCGTCAAAGTGTATGTTGCAAATGGTACAGCAGAAAGTTACGGTAGCATTGGGCATTGACGGTGTGGCCCTCTCTAGCAAAGTGACACTCCCGAATACCATGGTTGTCATATGCCAGAATGAGCATTACCTTCGTGGGTGATGGATTCAATCGCACCTTGTGTCATCGAGATGAGCAAGAATAACGCCATTCTGCTGATTGTGTCTTCAATCCTGGTTCATAAGCTCATGCCCGGGTTTCATCAATCGCAATAATGCAAGTTAGCATGTCATTCCCTTCCTGCTCAAAAGCGCTCCAGGTTAATACAGCTTTTCTTTCTTATAACCTTCAGGTCCTGCCATAAAATGCAGGACATTATACCTGCCCATGTCATTAATTCCTGCACAGTCCAATGTCAGTCCTCTGTTAAACAGTGTTCAATTACAGCCACGGACAGGTCAGTCAGTACGGGCAGACGTGTGCCGCCCACTTCGCGGCGAGTCTGTCGTTGCTGCGCGTCCATGTTGGAAAGCATCCACCCAACGTGTAACTGTTTGATTGGACAATGCCCAGTCACCAACAGCTGCTCGTAGTTCTGCATGACACTGAGTAGCATTTCTGTCCGCAAGAAAGGCAATTTACTCTAATACTGAAAGAAGACAGCAGAGGCAATATGAAACTATAGTTCAGAGTGATCAAAAACAAAAAGAATTCAGTTGAAACTTCTTCTTCTTTCCCTTTGTGCCATTAGGTGTTGGGACATTTCAGCCATTTACTAAAGATTCTTCTGTCTTGCGCCATTTTCTGAACCTCGCCCAGGGTCTTCCCTCGCTTCCTGATCAGTCCCAAGATGTACTCCTCCCATTCAATCCGTGGCTTCCCTCGTGTTCTTCTTCCTGTTGGTCTGGCTCGCCACACCTGCTTTGCTTTCATCTTCCATTCTTTCTAGGTGACCAATCCTGCCCAATCCTCTCCCCCCAACACATCCATTATTGGCTCCTGCTGAAGCTCATCTCTCACTGTGGTGTTTCTAATATGGTCTCTTCTAGTTTTCCCGGCAACTTTCCGCAAATATCTCATCTCAGCGCCAACCAAGTGGCTCTCCAGTTTTTTTATGCACTGTCCAACTCTGCACCATACAGGAGGGTTGGCAGGTACATGGCATGATATACCCACATTTTTGTGTTTCTAATAATTTCTTTCTTCCCTATGATTGTGTTGTTTATACCATAGTAAACTTGATTAGCTTTTTTAATTCTGTTGTTTATTTCTGCCTCTAACTTTCCATCCTCTCTGAAAATTGTGCCCAGATACTCAATTTGTTCTACTTAATATCCTCACTGTTCCACTTGATCTGAAGCTGTACTTTTTCTCCTTTGGTTAACTGCATGACCTTGGTTTTGCTCACATTCACTTCCATCCCACGGTCCTGGAAGGCATAAGCCCATTCCGTAAGAGCTTGTTGGAGATCCTCCTCATTCCCAGCCAAAATCAGAATGTCGTCTGTATAGACCAAGGATTGGACATATATTGATCTCATGTTCCAGTTGCCAACCTTAATTCTTTTAGTTCTTCTTTTACACTGCTTAATGACTTGGTTCAAGAAGATCACAAAGAGAAGAGGGCTCAAGCTGTCGCCCTGCTTTACTCCCTTCGCCATTTCAAATTCCCTAGCGCATTCACCAGCTATTCTCACCACTCCTTGGACTCTATTGTACATGCTCCTAATGCGGCATAAGAGTCTTCGTTATCTTTTCGTCTTCAAGTGCTGCCCAAAGCTGTTCCCTGGGGACCGAGTCAAATGCAGCCTCTAGGTCGATGAATACAGCTAGAACATCCTTCCCTCGACTAAGTTGTTTCTCTATAATGGTTCTTAGTGTGTATATATGGTCGTGTGTTTGTCGACTTGGCCTGAAAGCACACTGTTTTTCTTCCAACTTTTCCTCTACTTTTTGTCTCAGCCTCCTCTCCAGTATGTGAGAGTATATCTTTCTGGCCACACTGGAAAGACAAATTGCTCGATAGTTTGCACAGTCCAGAGTACTGCCCTTCTTATGGATAGGAACAATAATGTTCTTCTCCCAATCCTTTGGAATCTTCTGAATGCTCCATACTTCATCAATCCTGGTGAAATTCCATCCCAACCTGCTGCCTTGCCCACCTTCATTTCAGTGACAGCCTCTCTTACTTCACTCTGCATAATTGTCCACCCTTCTTCTAGTTCTTCTTCTGCCCGTTACCAGCGACGGCTTATGGATTCTGGTCTGTGCGGAACACATCCTCATAGTAAGTGGTGCTCCGTGTATCAAGGATGTCCCGTGGCCTCGTTTGAATCTTCTGGTTCCTGTCTTTAATGTTTCTGATTCCCTTTCCAGTTTTGCCTTGAAGGGATCTTAGTATCTTCCAAAACTTCTTCTGATTATTTCTGTATTCTGATTCCATTTCCTCACCAAATTCCTGCCAGTTCCTTTCTTTTGCATCTTGTACTTGCCGCTTAGCTTCATTACATGCATCAACATAATTCCTCCAATCCTCTACCCTTCTTGTTCTCATGTACTCCTTCCAAGCTACCTTTTACCTCCTTACACCTTCCTTGACTTCGTCAGTCCACCACTTTGTTAGTTTTCCTTGTGTGTTTACTGTCGTTTTCCCACAGACCTCTCTGCTACTTTGATAATATTCGTCTTAAATTCACTCCATCTCTCTTCTAAGTTCCAACCTCTCTCAGGTTCTTCTTTTTCTGTTTGCTGAAGTTTTTCCCCCCAGCTTCTGAACATAATTCTGCCTTACCTCTTCCTCTTTAAATGCAGAAATTCTTATTTTCTCAAATCGAAGATGAGAGGGTGTGGGTGTAGCCTTGAACCTTGTTTTCATAACCAGAAGCCGATGTTCTGTACTCATTTCTGCAGTGCGGAAGACCCTTACATCTAGTGCTGCATAAGTCATGTTCTTAGTGTAACAAAAGTAGTCAATGCAACTCTTTGCTCCTCGGCCTACTGCCTCAAAAGTTATTTTATGGATACTTTTATGGGGGGAAAAGGTGTTGCCAATCCTTAGCTCATTATCAGTACACAATTCCAACATTCTTTCACCATTGGTATTGATGGTACGTTCTGCTCCATGATGGCCCATACATCCATGTTCTCTATGTAACCTATTTCCAATCCTAGCATTCCAGTCCCCATAACAATAACACGTCTACTTCTTTCCCTGGCTTTGTCTATAGCTTTTTGCATTTGAACATAAAATTGCTCCTCATCTACTTCTTGCATATCTTTAGTAGGGGCACAGATCTGCACTAGCGTAATGCATTTTTCTAGTTCCACATTCACTGTCATAAGCCTGGAGTTAATAGGTTCACATCCTGTCACTTTGTTTTTCACTGCTTCGGACATAATGATGGCCACTCCTTCTTTTGCCCGTTCATTCCTGCTGACTTCTGAGTATCTCATTACATGTCCCTTATCCAAATTTATTTGGCATTACCTTTTCTCTTAGTTTCACTGACTCCAAGTATGGCAAACTTGTACTTTTCCATTTCTTCGACTATTTCTACCTCCTTCCCTGACAGAGAGGTCACATTCCAAGTACCAATTCTCATATAGCTTTTCGCGCCAGGTTGTTCCCTTGTTATCCGTCCGGCTACTCTTATGTTTGTCTGAATAGTTAATTTCGCTCCACGTGGGTTATTAGCCCTACGGAAGCTACCAGGGAATAACACTCCTTTCTCATGGGCTTAAGATTCTTGAGAAAATCTTAGAGAGCAGATTGCGAGTCATCTTAGAGTCACAGTTTGAAGAGGAACAGTATGGCTTCAGGCCTAACAGGTCCACAACAGTCCTAATCTTCAGTGTTCATATGTTAATGGAAAAATATTGGGAAAAAGGCAAAGATCTGTTTATGGTTTTCCTAAACATTGAGAAGGCTTATGACAGCGTGCAAGAGAGAAGATATGGGAATGCCTGAGAAAGAGGAATGTGTCAGAAGGACTGGTGAGGAAAGTTCAGATGCTGTATGAGAACTGTACCAGCTGTGTGTGATTGGGTTACGGACACTCAAGAAGGAAATGCTCAAGGAAGCTCGTCACCCTCCGGCCATGCTCCAACAAAATACCCAACACAACCTGCTACTTCCCGCCACCGCAGCAAATGAAATGTACTTCCTGGGAAGTCGATTTTTGGCCGTGACTTCCGCCGAGATGAAAGCAGTGCAGAAACAATAGATGGCGCTGGCAGCAGCAGTGAAAATGAATGCGATGAAGCACACAATGAATGTAATGACGTTTTGGTGGTGCAAGAAGAGGCTTTCCTTGTTGCAGATTATAAATACAAGTTGAGGAACAAAGAACATACAGGCAGTATTTTGGCCTGACCTGAAATATTCGTTCAAGGGATGTGGGTGTCAAATCTTGCGCCCATATAAAAACAGCAGAAAAGTGTTTGTCTTCCCTAACATCACTGCTGAGGATACGATAGCTAAAGAACAAATTTCGAAAATACTTCCAGTCCAAGTTGAGAAAAGAGGAATGTTTTTCAAAGAAAACGTATTTTAGATTTATAGGCCGTGGCAACTACATGTTCATTGTATCGACCTTTTTTTGCTCTGATATTTGTATCCTTTGTAAGAAAAAATTATTAAGATTTCTCAGTAGGATCTCTGTACAGTTTATAACTATTAATATTTCAATTTAGACCGGAAAACTTTACATTTACCTTGCCAGAAAAACAAGGTCGATCAGTAACACATTACATTTATCATTACAATGATTTTAACCAGTTAGTCATATTTTGGACACCTTCAGAACACTTTAAATATCACAAAACTAAAGCAAAAAGAACGAGGAATTGAATAAAGGACTATTTATGTTCAAAATCACCTAATACGCTTTGAAACTTCGGATAGCGGTTTAAAATGCATGTGCGTCCGGGGTGAATTCGGACACTACTTTTTGTTTTCTCAGGAAAACCTGTGTTGGCGTACATTTTTCATTTGTTGGGTATTGCATTAATTGGATATATACCTCATTATTAGGATGATAAACAACACAATTTAAGATCCTCTTCGTGAGTTAAGACGAAAATAACCTCAAAACCGTCCGAAATCACCCCGTTTGACGGTACTGACCTTCTTCAATAAGGTCATACAGCATGAACGTTGTCTGCAGTGATGCATGTCTGCCGTCGTCTTTGGTGGGGCTCATTTTCCACTTCTTCCCGTCCTACCAAAAATTGTTTTTGCCATTCAAACACCTGCTTCTTTGAAAGGGCTGTGTTCCTAAACTGTGCACGGATCCTTCTCAAAATTTCCAAAGCTTCGGTGCTCTCTTTCGCCATAAACTTGATGATGATGATGATGATGATGATGATGATGATGTGCTACACGTGTGTACCTCTTGTTCGCTGATGGCATACTAAAGGGAGCGGATTCTCTGTGGCATGTGACGCATCAAGACCCCTACTCCGGACATCCCCACTAACATCCTCTCAAGAGCCTCACCTTTTTCCATTTGCAACCAGAGCCACTAATTTTAAATTCTGGTTTATATTTGATGCTTATTATTTTATAAGCTATACATTTCATTTTTATTTCATATTGAAGTTATTTATTTATTTAATCGTGTCAGAAACATACATTATACTTACAATAATAATAACAACAGGACAATAACAAATCTGGTACTATAATTATTAATCACTTCTGATGATGGCAGGTAACGATGTGATTTAAGCTCTCCATAAATACAAAATTAATTAAATGTGGTGTGACCAGTAAGCGGCTAATTTACATGCTTCCTTGGTAGCGTCCATCACATTCTGGAGAGAGCAAGTATTTGGATACAAGTTGCAAACGAGGAGATGCCTCATTGTCTGTTCTTCACCACATTCACAGACAAAACCCCACTTTCTCATGTTGGTCTCTGTTCTTCCAACTCCTGAACGCAACCTGTTGAACGTCTTCCATGTTGACCAGCTTTCCTCGTGGCCTGGAGGAAGTCTTTTGGAAGGCGTCATCCATCCTGCAAGGTGGCTAGATCTGGAACGCCATGAATTCACTCTGAAGTTCGATGGTGATTCAGGCAGGCTTTCAGTTGTATGGAGAAAGCTTTTCCTTAATTTGAGCCGTTGGGTTGCTGGACGATACCCATATAAAGTATGGGTCGTCAGGTTCAGTGCTTTAGATTTCTCCAGTCTGGATGCACACTCACGGCGGATATCTGGAGGTGGGATACTTGCAAGACAATAAACTTTATCAAGTGGTGTAGATCTCAAACATCCTGTAATGAGTCTGCAGGTTTCATTTAAGGCAACATCCACTTGATTGGCATGACTAGATCTACACCAGACAGGGCAGGCGTATTCTGCTGCTGAATAACAGAGGGCTATTGCTGATGTTCTTAAAAGGAGAGGATGCATCCCCCAGGTTGAACCCGATAATTTCCGGATAATGTTGTTCCTTGCAAATACCTTCCTTTTGGAATTCACACAGTGTGTTCTATAGGTTAGTGCTCGGTCAAGAGTTACTCCTAGATATTTGGGAGTGAAGCAGTGTTCTAATATTTTACCTTCCCAAATCGCTTGCAATTTTCTCACTGTCTGTAGATTTTTTTAGGTGGAAGGCACAGACTTGTGTTTTTGATGGGTTTGGTTTTAGTTGGTTCTCTTGGTAATAACCACTTAAAATTTGTACAGTATGGGAGAGCTCCTCTTCAACTAGTTCAAACGTTTCCTCTTGAGCTGCCAGAGCGACATCGTCTGCATAAATAAAGCTCTTTGTCCCTTGTGAGCGAGGCTGATCATTGGTGTAGATGTTGAAAAGTATAGGTGCCAGCACACTCCCTTGTGGAAGGCCATTCTTCAAGTTCCTTCATCTACTCCTCTGGCCTTGGAATTCAACAAAAAAAACTTCTGTTGTGTAGAAAGCACTCAATCATTTGGGTGAGTTTATAGTTATACTGTGCATTTTACGAAGCAGTATATGGTGATTAACTGTATCGCAGGCTGATGTCAAGTCAACAAAAACTGCTCCAGTGACTTTGTTGTTTTCATAGCCGTCTTCTATATATTGTGTGAGGTGCAGTATTTGGGAAGTACAACTTTTCCCTGGTCGAAAGCAGGCTTGTTCTGGTACGAGTAATGGGTCTATCACTTCAGATAGTCTGTCCAGAATCATTCTTTCTAAGATTTTGTATAAATGGCACAATAAAGAGATTGGTCGGTAGTTCTTTCGATCACCTGCGTTCTTGCCAGGTTTGAGTATTGCTATAACTCTTGCTTTTCTCCACAGTTTAGGAATTTTGCAATATTTGATGCAGTTGTTGAATAAGTCCAAGAGCCATTGCTTACTGACAGGACCAAATCTTTTGAGTTGCTCAATACAAATGTCATCATGGCCTGCCGCCTTGCCATTTTTGCATTTATTCAGCGCTCTATGTAGATCTTCCATAGCAAACCGGTTAGAGAGAATGCTGTTTTCCTGATTAGTCGGCTTTCTTCTTTTTGTTTTGATCCTCTCCCAGCTTAATTTGATTTGCCGCTCTCTACGAGCTGACTAGCTATTTGATTTGCAGAAATGTTGCTATGTACCAAGGTCTTAGTTGTATCATTACTGAGGTGCCTAAGTAACCTCCACGCGTTGTAACTGTTTCTTCCCATATCCAGCTCTTCCATTAATTTAATCCATTGGTTACGTTTGGATTCTGAAATGGAGGAAATAACACGCTATCCACTATGGATAGTTTCGTCACTGAAAGGATCTTTTTTGAAAAGGTCTTGATATTCTTTCAGCAAAGTGGATGTTTCAGAGGTAAGACCTTGAATGTAACTGGTCCTACATCCTCTAGGAACAGCTTTTCTGGAGCAATATTGGACGACTTCCAAGAACTCTTCATATGCCTCTGGAACGGGATCAATTGTTGTAATCCTCTCATCAAGTATTGTGGTAAACCTCTGCCAGTCCGCCTTCTTGAAATTGTACCTTCGCCTGAAGTGCATGGTGTGTGGCCGGATTGCTGGTACCAACTGACACATAATTGGGCGGTGTTGTGTGTTAGGAATTGGTGTACAAATTGACTTTATGCTTTGATTAGCTAATTTCTTGCTCATTAAAATAAGATCAGGGTTGTATCCACGTTGCCATCTACCACTATTAAAAGATGGAGGAAGTTTACTATCATGGATCAAGGATAGTCGATGCAGTTCTGCCCACTCTAGTACGGCATCTCCATTTGAATCATCTTGAGAATAACCCCAAACAGTGCTATGACTACTGAAATCACCAACAATAATAGATGGTTTCCGACTGCTGAAATTAGCAGGAGGATTAAATGAGAATACCTCATTGGGAGGCTTGTAGACAGAGGAAATTACAAGGTTACTAATTTCGACAGTAATTATTTCAACGTTATTTTGTTCTGTGATGGAAGTCGTAAGAATCTTAAGATCTGGTTTGGCAAAGATGGCACTACCATACTGGCCGTGAGGTCTTTCGGCCACTAATTTCATTCCTCGGATCTTAGGGCGCCGTTGATGAATGTCCCTATGTGTTTCCTGAACACATAATAAATCACATTTGTGGGTGTAACAAAGGTTGTGTAATAGCTCTTCTTTACACATTCATAATCCTTCAATGTTTACAGAAATAATTGTAATGATTGGCTCTGATACGAGCCCTTCCCGATTTTGTTGGAAAACATCTTACTCATCTTGTATGAATTGTATTGTTTCTGGAATGCTGACGTTCAGTTAGGTAACGGAAATTAAATTTCCGACTACCTATGCAGGGGCACCACGAGCAGGAATCAGCAATTATAAGAAATAAATTGACAAGAGGATCCACCTTTTCAATACAATATATCAAGTAAATTATATTACATCAGTCTTGGGACTAGTTTCAGCCACGTAGCGGCCATCTTCAGCCAAATAAAAATTAAACAGATTATGTGATAACTAAAACAAGTATACCAGACAAAGACAATGTTGCAGGCATATAACATTAAAATACATAAAATAACAAAAATTATGGTTATGAACTTCTTGTCATAATATAATGTCTCTAAGCTGACTTAGGACTTCCGGCAAAGAAGTAAATCTAGAAATGATAGCCAGAATTAGGAATGAATAAAAATACAGAAAAAAACATAAAAAGGAGAAAAATGATTTATGAGTCTCACATCTAATGTCTGAAGTAGAACAAGTACTGACTTGCTGGAGGAAGCAAGCAGGCCAAGTAAACAAAGGAGTGGATAGGGAACAAGCACTGACTTCTTGTTGGAAGCAGGCAATGTAAACACTTGTTTACATTGCCTGCTAGGGTCCACGATATGTTTCATTATACATTATTATTTGGCACCTTCTTTCAAAAAACTGTTTCCCTGAAATCAAGTTTTTGTCCACGTAAATAGTATCAGGTCTCTTGCTCATTGTCCAGAACATGGAGTGAAACACGAGATGCATAGTGGGAAGACCACGCATAACAGTTTTGAGGAACTATGCTACTGTATGTATTACCACCAGTAAGCCTAATACAAAGCACTTCCAAAAACTAAAAAATATATGTAACTGGCCAGGAAGCAACAGAGCATGGTGAGTATCAGTACTGCCTCTTAACTGTTACAAAATTATCAATAGCACCTGCGAAGGTGTGTGCTCTTAAAGCGAGCTGCTGTTTCCTAATATCTGTTAACAACTCAGAATATCCCTACCCTTCCCTTGATTTCACCGAGACAGTTACTTTTGTATTAGGGTCTCCAGTCGAACATATTTCTGTAACAGCTTACTGTGATGGAATAGGATACATTATCATGTTACGATATGTAACTCCCATCTCTACTGCTAACCACCACCAAGAAGAAGAAGAGGAAGAAGAAACAAAGATGTAACTTTTCAATATGATATACAAGTAACTTAAAAATTGTCTTCTGGAACAAAATATATATATTTAGCCATTCAGAAACAACGTTGTTTCTTCCAGACCATAGGGTGAGGATTTTCGTACCAACAATTTATACTTAAAGGTTGAAAAAACTAAAATTTCTCAAATATGCTCATGTTGACTATTTCTGTCATTTGTGAAAGTTTCATCATGATCCTAAGCAGGAACTTCATGCACTTCCCTTGTAAGACTATAATACATCATATTGGTGCATTATCTTACCTTCCTTTACCATCATCCTTGTTTCCTCCGTCTTTGTCCAAAGCACTCTCTTCTGCTGGAGCAGGATGTTCTGTGAGGAATGGTGAGTTGGTGCTAAGTTCTGTTAACGAAGACAATATCAAATTATTAACCAATGGCCACATCCACTGCAGCAGTCAGGCAAGCCAAGCTGTTGCAGTTAGTAACATGCCATGTTGTTATACTAACGGTATTACACTAGCCCTGTTTAACCAAACTTCTGCGTTAACCGAATTGCTAAAAATCATGCACGATAATGTTTTATGCAGGAGCACCGGCAAATCACTTCTGCAAGATTTTTTAAACTACCTTTTCATCATACAGCATTGTGAAATATTGAAACGGGAAAAATACTAACCTTTATTTAAAAAGAAACCATATTTCCCTTTGCAAAAATCAAATGATTATAAATATGTCTCTCGGTCATGGTTATCCATCAACAGCTGCTAATTTCAGACGACAACCAGCCATAAGACATAGGTAACATTGTCTGGCCATCCATCCATACCTTACATCACAGCCTGCACAGTTGCTCGGGTTACATATTGTGATGCTAACTTCCGTAACACAAATTTTCAGATGACTCCCTGCCATAAGGCATATTTATGTCCAACACAAACAAAAATGTACAGTGCAGTATTTGTTTTGGTCTAACTGTTATTTATTAAAGAGTAAGCTCACTGTTAGTAAGCCAAGCTATTTACACCTACTGTTATGATGTGCTGGCTGTACATAAACACGCAGCCTGTGCGGTATTGTGCGCACTACAGTACAGAGCACACTCAATCTACTTTTAGCAAACATACCGTACTGTATCCTGTCAAGATCAAGAGATATGTACCAGTTGAGATTTGCATTCAGTTTGGTGCAGCTTGTATCTTGCTGTAAATGAATGCTTGTAGTTGTTTTGAAATCCAATTATTCCGGTTTACCTGAATTTTAGTTCAACCAAAGCACCATCAATTCCATTGAATTCGGTTAAACGGGACTCTAGTGTGTTTACCACAATCTACCCCATTTCAAATTGTACAACCTCATGCTTAAAAAGAAAGCTAGCACAGAGTAGATACTGTACAGTGAGACAAAGTAACAGAGGAATGTTATGGAATTATAGTGTATTACTCTATCCAAGGAGGACACTGTTGTACTATAAAAATAAAAAAATTCTGGGGCATTTATAGTGTGCCATATGAATGAAACTGGACGGGAAGCAATAAAAAAAGCTAATATCTAATGTCATGTTAACATAGAGGGGATTACAACCTTCTGTCATCAAATTAAAATAAATTATACTTTATTCTTAACTTACACAAAGCCTTGTGAAGCTAGTCAGTCTCATCCCTACCTTCTTCTGCGTCTTTTCCCGTTCAAGTGGAATTGATGTTTCTGGCAAGTCATTTCCATTTGCCTCTATCCCAAACATTGTTCTTTAACAACTGCTTCTCCTTCAGATTTTCACATACGCAGTCTATCCCTCTTCTTCATTGTCTTCCTTTCACTCTTCAATCTTCCAGCTCCAGGGCAAACATTCTCCTTCCCAATTAGTTGTCGTGCCTGCATATTATGTGACATACCAGAGCAGTTGTCTCTCTTGAGTTGCTTCATTAGTTCAGTCACTTAACACTGCCCTTCATGAAGTTACTGCTGATATGGTCTATCCTCAAAACACCACATCTATACTCTATGAGTCAACTCAAGTCCTACGCGGTCCCTTTGATGTTACACATGTTATATGAAAGTCGCTTACATTACCTGCCAGGTTCAGAAGGAGAACAGAAATGGAGAAGGGGAAAGAGAGGAAGTGCTCACACGTGGAAGGATATTTTCCTAAGTTCTTCAGTTGACTACCGATATAATCAAAGAGACCGCTTAGGACTTGAGTTGATGCCGACTATACAAGCGCAGCATTTTCAACCTTATCTACACCTTCATATATTGAATATACCAAGATTTGCTTAAGATAACATTACTTATACAAGATACACTGGTGGAAAATCAAATCTCAACACCAAGAAGATATTAATTTAGAGGAACACAATTTTGGCTAATCAATCAATCAATCAATCAATCAATCAATCAATCAATCAATCAATCAATCAATCAATCAATCAATCAATCAATCAATCAATTAATTAATTTCAATCACTACAGATCTGCATTTAGGGCAGTCACCCAGGTGCCACATTCCCTATCTGTTGTTTCCCTAGCCTTTTCATAAATGATCGCAAAGAAATTGGAAAATTATTGAACATTTCCCTTGGTAAGTTATTCAATCCCTAACTCCCTTTCCTATAAACGAATATTTGCCCCAATTTGTCCTCTTGAATTCCAACTTTATCTTCATATTGTGATCTTTCCTACTTTTAAAGACACCACTCAAACTTATTCGTCTAGTGATGTCCTCCCACACCATCTCTCCTCTGACAGCTCGGAACATACCATTTAATCGAGCAGCTCATCTCCTTTCTCCCAAATCTTCCCACCCCAAACTTTGCAACATTTTTGTAACGCTACTCTTTTGTCGGAAATCACCCAGAACAAATCGAGCTGCTTTTCTTTGGATTTTTTTCCAGTTCTTGAATCAAGTAATTCTGGTGAGGGTCCCATACGCTGGAACTATACTCTAGTAGGGGTCTTACCAGAGACTTATATGCCCTCTCCTTTCCATCCTCACTACAACCCCTAAACACCCTCATAACCATGTGCAGAGATCTGTACCCTTTATTTACAATCCCATTTATGTGATTACCCCAATGAAGGTCTTTTCTTATATTAACACCTAGGTACTTACAATGATCCCCAAAAGGAACTTTCACCCCATCAACGCAGTAATTAAAACTGAGAGGACTTTTCCTATTTGTGAAACTCACAACCTGACTTTTAACCCTGTTTATCATCATACCATTGTCCACCGTCCATCTCACAACACGGCAGCCGCTCACAATCTTGTAACTTATTTATTCTCTGTACAGAATAACATCATCTGCAAACAGCCTTATCTCTGATTCCACTTCTTTACACATATTATTGATATATATTAGAAAACATAAAGGTCCAATAATACTGCCTTGAGGAATTCCCCTCTTAATTATTACAGGGTCAGATAAAGCTTCGCCTACTCTAATTCTCTGAGTTTTATTTTCTAGAAATATAGCCACCCATTCAGTCACTCTTTTTTCTAGTCCAATTGCACTCATTTTTGCCAGTAGTCTCCCATGATCTACCCTATCAAATGCCCAAGATAGGTCAATCGCAATACAGTCCATTTGGCCTCCTGAATCCAGGATATATGCTATATCTTGCTGAAATCCTACAAGCTGAGCTTCAGTCGAATAACCTTTCCCAAACCAAAACTGCCTTCTGTCGAACCAGTTATTGTCCAGGTAACATATTCATTTGATTAAAGTTTCCAGGTCACAGGTTCAAGTATGCATGAGAAGATATGTGACATGGGGTAACATCAATAACCGCTGTAGTCGCTACGATTTTGAATGCAAGCATGCAAATATGCATGCATCATGTCGTACAGGTGCTGTCATTTTGTGGGATGGAGTTCCATGCCTGTTGCACTTGGTCAGTCAAATCAGCAACGGTTAATGCTAGTACTTTTTTTTTTTTTTTTTTTGCTAGGGGCTTTACGTCGCACCGACACAGATAGGTCTTATGGCGACGATGGGATAGGAAAGGCCTAGGAGTTGGAAGGAAGCGGCCGTGGCCTTAATTAAGGTACAGCCCCAGCATTTGCCTGGTGTGAAAATGGGAAACCACGGAAAACCATTTTCAGGGCTGCCGATAGTGGGATTCGAACCTACTATCTCCCAGATGCAAGCTCACAGCCGCGCGCCTGGTACTGGATGATGCTAGATTTGTCGTCCGGTAATTTCCCATATGTGCACAATGGGTGAAACGTCTGGTGATCTCGCAGGCCAAGGCAACTGGTCGACACACTGTAGAGCATGTTGGGTCACAGCAGTGGTATGAGAACGAGCATTATGCTGTTGGTAAACACCCCCTTGAATACTGTGAATAAAAGGCAACACAACAGGTTCAATCCCCAGTCTGACGTACAAATCCGCTGTCAAGGTTTTTGGGAAAACGACAAGAATGCTCTTGCTGTTGAAGGAAATTGCTCCCCCGACCACAACTTCTAGTGTACAGTAGAAGTCTGTTATAGCGAGAATTCACAACAGCGGAAAATTTACTCGCTGTAGCGGATTGTCGTTATATCCGATTTTTAAATAAAAGTTGGAAAAACCCAGATACACATTAAAATCGGTATGAAACGGCAATCAGTTTGTTCAAACCTTGCATTTTCGCGGATGATATCCACACCATGGCTTACTTGTTTGTTATTTTTCAAAATCCAATACTACATTACAAACCAGCACTCTCATTTTTGTTCCCTATTGAAAACAGCGATCTCGCTTAGTTTACTCATTTTATAAACTAACTGAGATCCGATACTATATTAAAGTGCATGTTTAATTTCATTCTGAAAAAATTACAGTACTGTGTTTGTCCGAATCCAAGATGAACCCCACTTTTTCCTTCAAACAATTTAAATCAGGCTCAAAAGTGCTTTGTGCACATTTTACATTACGCCAATACGCCAACCCTAATTTTAATACTGTATAAACAAAATCACAGAAAAAACAAACATCATCTTCAATACAGTCATTCCATCCCTAAAAAATTATTTTCTCAAGAGGATCAATAAACAAAACTTGACACGCGCCAGAGAATCACCCCAAGACACACCCACCTCCATCCCTACCCCTCAACAGCCACTCCTCCCGCCCCTCCCCCTCACAGCAAACGGCATTAGCCCGAGATGGACACGAAGTAGTACACAACGTGCTCCCAAACCATATACAACCTCAAGACCACAATAGCAGTAAGTACACGTATAGATTCTCTCACATGACCTACGACATTCCTTCAACATATTAGTATCACTCACATCTTACTTTTTTTTTTTTTTTTTTTTTTGCTAGGGGCTTTATGTCGCACCGACACAGATAGGTCTTATGGCGACGATGGGATAGGAAAGGCCTAGGAGTTGGAGGGAAGCGGCCGTGGCCTTAATTAAGGTACAGCCCCAGCATTTGCCTGGTGTGAAAATGGGAAACCACGGAAAACCATTTTCAGGGCTGCCGATAGTGGGATTCGAACCTACTATCTCCCGGATGCAAGCTCACAGCCGCGCGCCTCTACGCGCACGGCCAACTCGCCCGGTCATCTTACTCTTATCTTTCACAGATAATTCTTACAATATCACACAACTACAAAAAGGGAAGGAGCCTCCACTCTAGTATAATGCAACAACATATCATCTTAATATGGCAAGGACATTGTGACTCATCTTTTAATGTAAACAACTGGATTTTATGCACGACACGCTGCAATTTCTACACTTCCGTCCAAGCCTCAACTGAATCGACACGTCAATATTTTGGCTTTTAGAGATGCAATGTGTTTCTTATCCTTCGTGTACATATGGTGACAAAAATATTTTAAAAAATGAGATATTTGTATTTTAAAATGTAACTCATATTACAATTTAACCCACTGAGTTTTTAATATAATGCACAGTTGTGGACAACTAGACTTAATGTTAGCAGTCAAACTGAAGAATTAAGAAACAGTGCAAGCCATAAACTCTAACATTCACAAGCATGAAAGTGTTTTACGCTTAAGTTGTTTTTATTTTATGTATACTTACAAATTTTAAGCTTAGGAATATTCACTTTTCTTAGATGCGCATTCATGCATGATAACATATACTTAACTTCCAATTTGACGAATGCCCTACTCATGAGTACAACCTGACATGTTACCATCACATGATATTCCTTTCTAAATATGGTGATGTTTGCAATTGTACGATGTGTTATATGTATGTCCAGCTGAGGATGACCCGCTAGTGTCAAAACCGGTCCTGTATTTTTAATAATAATAATAATAATAATAATAATAATAATAATAATAATAATAATAATAAACAAGTATTGATTGGTGGAGTTTTTCTCCTCTTTGCATTTGCATGCAACATAATCGCTGCAGCGCATAAATATCAGTAACAGAAAAAATTGCGCATGCTTAATCGCTCGTAATAGTGGATGCGTCAGTGATAGGGCTCTTGCTGTAACCGAAAGACAATACAGTTTAATATAGGAATTTTGAAGGGACAGCAAAACACTGTCGGTATAACGAGGTTGTCGTTATATGCCGTACTCGCTATAGCGGACTTCTACTGTAGGTCCAGTGAGTCAACGCTGAAGACAGCTTGATTCCAAGCGCTGACCAGCCCTCCTCCTCATCAATCTACGACCGTCATTGGCACCAAGACAGAAAAGGCTCTTATCTGAGAACACGACAGAACTTCACTCCGCCCTCCAATGAGTTCTAACTTGACACCACTGAAGTCACAGATGGTAATGATTTGGATTTAACGGCATGAACGCTACAGGATGTCTGGCTTGGAACTGTTCCTCAAGTAACTGATTTGTTATAGTTCGTTGTGTCACTTTGGTGCCAACTGAAGCTCTAATGGCTACTGCAGATGCAGTATGATTCACCACAGCCATGCGGCTGAATATGGCAGTCTTTCTTCACTGCAGTGGCCCATGTGCGGCCAGACCCGGGTCTTCTTGATACGGTGCCTTCCTGTGACCATTGTTGCCAACACTGATGCACAGTTGATACATCCGTGCCAAGTCTTTCTGCAATATTGCGGAATATCTCGTAGCCCTATTACGCAGCCTCATTCAAACTCAGTAAGCTGCTGATACAGCCTGCTTAGTCTCCTTAAAGGCATGTTTAACTCACACCGACCTCTCAACATCAACAGCGGGCAATGACAAACGCGCAAAACATGTACAGCAAAACAAATTTGCCTTGCAAGGTTATAGTGGCGCTACTATCACCTTTCTGCATCAAAAAGGGTGCAAATTTTAATAGGGAGCATCTTTCAGATGTGCAAACATGCTTCCCGAATTTTGTTTATCCAGCAAAACTCCTTCTTGGGTTTTGGGATTTCATTTTCCACCAGTGTATAAAAGCACCCATTTATCACAGTTCTCAAGGAATGAAAACATGTTATGCCCGTTGCTCACGGTAAAATTTTCTGTCAAATTTATTGTACAATAATTTAATTTTATAAAATTTCTGTTGCTCACAATCAAATTCAAGTTTTATAAAACCTTTGATAAAACTTTTCATAAAATAGGACGAACCAATCAGCGAAGCTGACATCACGATGATGCTGGCGCTACGTCGTGAGTAGATCGTGAAGCTCGACTGTAAAGAAACACTTCTCTGTAAAATGGCAGGACCCGGGTGGACTAAGGAAGCTGTTAGTGTTTTTACTGGACGAATACCAGAAATATCCATATTTGTACGACGTTAAAACGCCACTTTACCACAATAGAAATGCAAGAAGAGAGGCAGAAAACACAATCGCCGAATTCCTATATGAATGCTGGTCTTCTAACCTCAACTAATTTTCGACTAACGACAGCAATCCTCTACCCTCTTCTCTTCTCTTGATCCAATCCTGAGTCCAGCATTTCCTTTTCTTCCGTTTTACCACCGTACAACATATAACTGCAGCTAAAGCAGCAAGTTTTGCTTTGTTTGTTGGAGACATACTCTCTAACACACGGTACGTTGAACAGCTGATTCTTGGTTTATAAGTTTATCGATAGATGGCAGCACATACACATCTTAGTTCATAAGTGATTCATAGATGGCCATCCTGATGTTTCCATGGATTTTATAAAATAATTTTACCATGAGCAACACAACTTGTTTTCACCAAATTTTTATAAAATTAATTGTACAACGAATTTTATGAAACATTTTACCGTGAGCAATAGGCATTACAGAAAAATATTCATTTGTGATATAATTCCGGAATCTGAAAACAGTACACTGGTGATCTATTACTTATAAAACAGATTGTGAAATTAAATGAATTTAAACAATGTTCGGTAATGAAAACAAGAGAAAACTCCTCTAAAAGAAAATAAAGTTTACCTTAAAATACAATTCATGGAAATGACGTGTAAGTGGCTGATCTCCCACTTACACTTACATAAGAAGTCCATTTAGATTAGTTAAGGCAAGTAGTGCCTTTCTCATGCCATGTGCTAGGTATACTAATGATACATCACAATAGTCTAATTACTGTGTATCTGAAACATTTTTGGGTCAAATGTATCAACAGTTGGGGAGGAATGTTTTTTTTTTAAGATGAAAACCATGTTTTTCAGGGTGGACTCAGTAAATATATCCAAGATACAAATTTATTTAGTGTTTCATAAATTTGTATTTTATGTTTGACACTGTGGAAAATTGGACAGTTACTTTAAAGAAAAGGAATGATCAAAAACTGTCATATTTCTACACAGTGATCTGAAAAATGGTCTAAATTTTGTTGCTTTCTTTGAGAACAAACCAAGTGTTGCTACACATTCCTTCTGAATTACTCTGTACTCTAATAAATTTTAGATAAAGAATATGGTTTACATTTTAAAAGATACCTTAGTTATCAAAATACATGTCACAGCAATGACACAGATTTTGATTTTTCTGTACAGTATCCCCTCAGATATAAAAACTACGGTCTGCTCTATCTTGAGTTTGTTGCTATACAGAATATTTTAAAAATTCATAATTATTTAGATGGATAACGACAACCAAATTTGTGAATAATACAATGTGTCCATACTGTTAAATAAAAGCAAAATATAGACAACGCAGTCAAGATGGGAGAGTAAATAAATAAGGAAGAAATTTTAATGCTAGAAATATTTTAGCATTATGAAACACCAGTTAAATGGAAATAAGAGTCCAGCATAAAATGGCACAATATACTGGGAAGTGCACCCATGAATTAGTGATAGAAATTAATAGTAAAAAAAAGAATTTGTGTTTAGAAGTTTGCTCTATTTAGAGGAGAACATGAAAATCCAAAAAGAAAGTGAGAGAATATATACAGAGAGGAATATTCAAGAGCCAGCATAGATAAATGTGTAATTTCAAGGAAGTCACATTTATGGATGTATATTCAATGGGTGAAGAAAGGAAACTAGGAAGTAACGGATAAGACCTTTTTAAGAAACCATGCTGAATGACCAAAAGGAGATGAATAAACCAAATCAAGAGATCAGTGAAGAACAATCATTCATAGGCAGGATAAAGTGAATTGAAAATGAATAATCATGAATGTGTGCAATTAAATCTGAAGGACATTTTGTATACCGGAGCGAGTGCTTTACAAGATAAACTATCCTGCAATTTTTTTCAAATTTCTATCTCCAGAAACTGTGATGATTTAACAGAATACACTGTGGAAGCGCACATAAGAAAATTAAGAGGAGCAAATTAAATACATATAGGAAACAGATGGACTGCAGCAACTTTCCACATAAGCCTGTGTGGATAGATTACACATAAAAGAAACACATGGGTCCAAAATTTCTGGCAGCAGCCTTTGTTGGTGGTTGATAGAATAAGAATGGAGGTTATCACTTCAGACCAAGTTGATGCTGATGTGAGGAAAAGGGAATGGAGAAGTAGGCAACAAAGAGACTATATAAATGGAGTGTATAGTAAGGCTGGGTGCTTCCTTAGTCCTAAACATCGACTGATGTCAAATTTTGGAATGTCTAAGAGCAAGAGGAAGGAAGGTTGGAGCAATTGTTTAAGGATTTTAACAGTCAATCAATCATCAAATGTGGTTCGATGGAGCCAGGTACCAGTACGAATGGGAACAGGAAGATTCATGTTACAGGTTTTACAGGCACTGCGGTGGCCACATATCAGGTCAAGCAGCTACTTTTCAACGATGACCAGAGCTATTCTTATTCTACCCTACACTGATGAAGCCTGCAGCTGAAACTTCCAAGGGAACCCTTCCACAAAAAAAAAAAAAAAAAAAAAAATCTCAATTGGCAGTCTCAAAGTAATCTGTGGCTATGATCTGGAAGGAAACAAACTCAAGAACAAGCAGATATGCAAGCATGGTGAAGGTAAGATTGTTAGATACATGCATTACCCCAAATGAAGTATTAGCCAAACAAACCAAAGTATGAATGATAAGTAAAAGGCTTCTGACACTTGCGATTCCCAACTCCAAAATTTGTAGGATCTCCACCTCCATCCAGTAAGGAGTCCGCCTGAAACAGCACAACAGGTTTTTGAGAGTATTGTCGAGCACATTGTCTAATGATTGCAAGAAATATTAAAAACAGGAAAGAAATTATCACAAGATTTTTTTATACACAGGAATGAATGATTTGATTTCAGTAATGTGGAACATAAAAGAACAAAACATTAAGAAAGATTATATTACCGTATATATAATCAGAAAAATGTAACAATTTTTCTAGTTATATCTACTTTAAGTATAAATGAGAGGTGATTTGGTAACAAAGTTTAACATGTGAAATAAATATAACATATTCAGTGTGTGTTTTCTAAGGCCCAGACAGGCCCCGATTTCAAGTAGTTAGCGCCCTGGGCAAACAATATTTAAGCGCCCGACCCTCTGCTCGTTTTCCTGTTCCTCTAAAAAATAATTGTTTACAAATTAAATATTACAGTTTTCAAGATTATAAGTATTAAAACAGCACATTATGCAAATACAGTTCTCATAATTGAACTTATTAAGCCAAATAAGAATGAGGCTGTTTTTGTTTTTATTTAAAAAACTGTTGGTTCAGTTTGATAGTTTGTATGTGAGTAAATAATTTTAGAAATAATACACGTTTTCTTCATGAAATTTAAATATATAGATTAAATTCAGGTTTTAAAGTTAGAATAGTTTAAAGTGTTTTATATAGTCTAATAAAATAATTGGAATAATGTGTAGAATGTAAAAGTAATTTGAGTGTAATGAATTTAAGACGTAATTCACGCAGGCCATAATTACTCGATCCGCCGGCCGCCGCCCCTCAAAAACTGGCGCCCTGGGCAAATGCCCAGTCCGCCCATTTGTAAATCGGGGCCTGGGCCCAGACACTTGGATACAAGTACACTGGCCATGGTGATGAGGCGATTTGCAATCTTCATTTATTTGTGTGCATCATCTTTCATCAAGGACTAAGATACTCCTTGCCTCAGAGTGAAGATCATTATGCAACTATATATGTTTGTGTGTCTAGTGTGATGACAAGATATGTGTTGTATATTGTGAGATCATGATGACACTAAAATACAGTGCATACCCAACTCCAGTCAAAAACCACAAAGGGGTCTGAGCACGGCTTAACATCTCCAACTGATGGATGAATCACCATCAGTAGCGTAATATGCCTTGCAGAGAGGTTTGGAATTGAACCAAAGCTTATGGTACACAATTTTGTCATTAGAAATTCTATACCACCATGTCTCCTACCCTGCTAGCCAACATTCTGATGGTGAATATTTTTTCTACCAACAGGACTCGAACTGGCTAATAATGGTGTCAGGCCATAGGGTCTTCATACGTTACAGATGCCATCAGGGAGGCCGTATAACACAAACTTCCACTTCATTGCACAATATATCATCCAAATGCAGCACATACAGTATGTTGTAACAGTTTCTCATTTTACTATTGTTCTCCTCCCTCTGGCCACAAGGTTACTATTAAGTATTTCTATGGATGTTTTTCAAAATGTGTGCAAAAGGTGGTCCTAACATTTTGTTTCTGTAAATAGTTAAATCTTAAAAATTACTGTATTTCATGTTAACTGCAGGAGCCTAATGTACGATTCCATAAAATATTTCGCAACCAGTCAAAAAGAGTATAAAATATATTTTATTAGTACATTTTATAAATTTTGGAAATTTCTTCATCTTTCACAAGTACAATGGTTAATGAGAATCTTCGAGTCTTTTTATTTTAAGCTCACCATTGCGTATGAGAGAAATATGATAAAATCAAGTTTCCAAAGCGCTTTCCTTCATTTTTCTCACTCTAATATCATCAGAGTAAGTTTGCATTTTCCTTTGTTACATTTTTTTTTTCACTTGCAGTGCATTTTCATGAAAATATGTATGAAAATAATTACAATTTCTCCTGGGCAATGTACATGAAATGGAAAGATAATCAATTTAAATTCAATCAAATTTTCAAATTTAAACCATTTTTAAAAACATGTTTTAAGAGTTCTATTCAGTGAATCCACTATCAAAGAATAAATTAAAAGCCCTATTTTACTTTGAGTGCAACTATAAAAGTAAATGAAAATAGGATTATACATCTCAATAACCACACAAAAATTCCTAAAAATAGTAAAAATCACCACTAAACAGGTCCACCCATAGTGAACGAAACACACACACACTAAAAAACTGAAGGACTATGGTAATCGGCGTCGGCAGCTTTACACGTTTCCGAGTAACTTCTTCCAATAAATTCATTTCTATCTGTGGATGTACACTGACTGAGTAAATGCCATAGGATAGTGGAGCACTGATGTACAGGTGTGTTGTCTGTGCACCACACGCCCCCTGTGCCAGCGGCAGTTGTATAGGAGACCTTGTGAGCAGTGGCTGTGCATGTGACAGGTGTAACATGGAACGTCGTCGTGAGCTGACACAGTTCGAATGGGGTATGGTGGTTGGTGCCCGATGGATGGGAAGTGCGATTTCGGAAGTGGTGCGGGAATTCGGCTTCACACGATCAACCGTGACCAGGGTGTATCGTGAATGGTTGAATACAGGTGTCACCGTCCACAACAGACGAACGACCGACCGTCCAGCCACCCTCGATGACCGTGACCGGCGACATCTGAGACAGATTGTCCATAGTGACAGACAGGCAACCGTGCAACAAATCACGGCTCAATTCAACACAGGCCGCGCTAGACACGTCTCCCAGTGGACAATCCGTAGGAACATGGGTCCTATGGGGTATGGGTGTCGGCGCCGCACACGGGTGCCACTGTTAACGCAACGTCAGCGGGCACAACGGCGCGCATTTGTCGCCAGTCACCAGAGATGGACACTGGAACAATGGCGTAACGTGATATGGTCGGACGAATCACGATTTCAACTGCACCATGCCGATGGGAGGCACCGTGTATGGCACAGACCACATGAAGCGATGGATCCCGCCTGCCTCGAAGGTGTTGCCCAGGGCGCTGGTGTCTCTGTTATGGTCTGGGGTGCATTTTCCTGGTATGGAATGGGCCCCCTAGTTGTTCTGGAAGAGACTTTGAATGGTACGCGGTACGTTCAGCTGCTCGGAGACCATCTCCACCCATTTTTGGCCTTCCAATGCCCAGACGGTTCTGCGGTGTTTCAAGATGATAACGCGCTGCCACATCGCTCCCATGTCGCCCGGGAATGGTTCCAGGAACATGCAGCGGAGGTCCAACAACTGCCATGGCCACCCAGAAGCCCCGATATGAACCCTATCGAGCATTTCTGGGATGTCCTGGAACACAGGCTCCTACACACATGAACAGACCAGCATTGGCGGCCGCTCTGCAAACGATTTTTGTCAGCTGCGTCCAGAGGACTACCAGGGACTTGTCGACTCACTTCCACGGCGTCTCACTGCAGTTCGCAGGGCCAGGTGACTATTAGGTGACTATCCCATGACATTTGCTAAGTCAGTGTATTTTTGATGGTTGAATTAAATCAGTAATTCACTACACTGAAAATAGACCCAAAAATTATGAAAAAACATCCGTTTAAAAAAAATTCAGGTTACTTTTAACTCCATGGTGGATGTTATCAACATTCACAATTGGTAACCCCTCGAGAGAGAGAGAGAGAGAGAGAGAGAGAGAGAGGGAGAGAGGGAGAGAGAGAGGGAGAGAGAGAGAGAGAGAGAGAGAGAGAGAGAGAGAGAGAGAGAGATATATATATATATTCCTTTATTTGTGGCAAACTTAGGGCTTAACACTCTTGCACTCAACCACTTTACAGTATACAGTATGCTATGGGTTTTATGCCACACTGACTCGGCCGCTCTTATGGTAATAACGGGGTAATAAAAGGCTAGAACTGGGAAGGAAGCGACCATAGCCGTAGTAAAGGTACTGTATATCAGCATTAGGCTGGTCAGACGCACAGGTTGCCTATATGGCATCAACTCGATAGACCTGTAAAAGGCCTCACCAGAGGCTACACACCATTGTTATTAGGCTGGTGTAAAAATGGGAAACAACAGTTGAGCCGAAATGGGTATCAAACTTGCTTGATACTATAAAACATAAAGCTAAATAATAATCCAGCAAAATGTGCTAGAACAGGAAGTGATTAATGTCTGGATCTTGAAATTAGCCCGGGCATATAAGCAGACAAACACCACCTACAATAAGAACAAAAAAACAAGTTGGTTATCATTAGGGAAAAAAGAATGAGAAAAAAAGAAAGGATATAACAGAAGATTCTACGCAAAGGATGAGTTGATTTTCTGGTATGTTTAGGAACCAATGAAGAACTTACATCAACAACTAAAGTGTAAAGATAACTGTTCTACGGGGGACATCATACATATGACAACAAAGGAAATCCAAAATTTAACATGAAGTGACACCACTGAGGTAGTTCCAAGAATGTAAGAACGACCTGAGACAGATCAGTATCCCTGAAAACAAAATCGGCGACAGGGCTGAATTTAGATGAATGGTAAAATGCAATCAGGGTTTTAAAGTGGGAATCCAGAAGATGGAAGGGACCTTTAGGTGAAGAGCATAAGAAGGCACCATCCTTCCTGCAGCCCCAATCTGACAACCAGTGATTTCCATCTCTTTGGACCATTGAAAAAGCACCTGAGTGGTAAGGGATTCAATGATGAAATGACGATACAAATGTTCAGCATGCTGTTCCGATGTGGCTTTAGTACTGCTGGCTCTCATACGTGGGTGTTGCACTGGATTGTGTGTGAGATTTTCACTGATGTCTTTGTGGGAATGCAATATCTTATCCTATTAGAAGTATATTATGTCTGTGTGTTAAGTAACACTAAGTGCTAAAAACAAAGCTGTTAATAGCAAAGGGAGAAGAGACAGCAACAGCGCATCCACTGCCTATTCTCTCTGTCACACCAGCTGATGGAACTAGCATTCATATATATATATATATAAATAACAGGCAGTCAAATAAAAACTGAACACCTGCTACAACATGACCATGGAATGGTTTTATTCAAAATTACTAAAAGCGTTGATACATTTATCCCACTGAGAGATGAGACAATCAATTTCGGTTTTGCAGAAGGAGGTACGTCACTGACAGATCTACAACCACACCCACTCTTGCACTACCTCGTCCAAATGAAACTGACGTTTATGAATGTCTTTCTTCAGGTCGCCAAAAATGTGAAAATCATAAGGTGAAAGATCCGGGCTGTACGAAGGATGTTGAAGTGTTTCCCAACCTAATCACTGAAGCATAGCCTTCGTCAGAATGGAAGTATGAGGACGAGCATTATCATGCAACAGGATGACTCTGTCCGACAACATTCCAGGGCATTTTGACTTTACGGCACGTCGCAGTTTCTGTAAAGCGTTTTCATAGCACTGTGCATTGATTTTAGTTTCACGCTCGAGGAAGCTGATAAGTAGAGGGTTCCTGCGGTCAAAGAAGAAGACCATCATCACCAGTTTACCGGAACTTGTGTGAACAGCTTTGGAGGTTTGAATGTAATGGTGGCACCACATTTCGTCCCTTGTGACGATATGGGACGGAAACTCTTCCTTTTCCTCGTGGTACCACTGTAGATGACTCAGACACGACACCTTCTGTCAATTTCTTGTCCCTCCGTCGGTTGATGCGGAATTCACTGTGCGCAAATTTTGCGGAAATGCAAGTGATCTTTGATAATGACATGCAAGGGGCCATGGCTAAGGTCGACCTGAACACAAATTTCTTCCTCCGTGATTCCGGTTTTCTCAGAAATCATATCAGGAGTAATGGCTAGATGGGCCTGTCCTGAGCGCGCATCATTCTGCAGTGATTTGCGCGCACCTGTGAGTTGTCACTATGCAGTTCTCCTACCACAGCAATGGCAGTATCGATACTAACAGTGTAGCCACCTCTTGCTGAAATGTGTGTTATGGTGGGTGTTCGGTTTTCATTCGACTGCCCCTTATATTTTTGCTAGTGGTTTAACGTCACACTAACATAACAAATGTCTTCGGCGACGCAAAGACGGGGAAGGGCTAGTGCTTATATTGCTTAGCTTCCAGGGTCTTAATTAAACATTCATACTATACTGTGTATCTGTATATCTGTGTATGCGATTTGTTACCTTATTTTTTGAAGCTAGCTTGTATGTAAAAGAACAGATTAGTTCTACACAAGCAACCTATGACATCATTCAATACTGCCCATTATTCTTACATCCATCCCTCAGCTTTTAACATATCAAAGCTGCTGATCTCCTTAAAGTGTGTCCTTATTTTATTTATCATATTGCTTTCAGTGCATGGAGTGTCCGAGGACATGTTCACCTCGTCTAGTGCAGGTCTTCCTATTTGATGCCCATGGGTAACCTATACATCTGAAAGTGGGATGAAGATGATGATGATGTAGGGAAAGCATATAGCCTAGTCCTGTTGAATAACACCAAGGCACAGTGGGTAATTTCTATCATCCAGTCGGCCAAAAATAATATTTTCCACCCGTCTTTGGTTTGCATTTTCTGTGAGACGTGTTTATAAGACTCTTGAGTACAGTAATTAAGTACTGAATGGTCGCGCTGTCTGGTTACCTTATCTCACCGAAGGCCTAAAGTGCCTCTTCTCCATTAGGGGATAATATTCTGGCGAGATGAGCGCACAGCTGTTTTTTATGCGAGGGCTCAGTAAGGATGTCAGTACTAAATATTTCTTTAACGTGCAGTGTGATTATATTAGATGAAGATATGTATTTTATATATTACGTATCATTTTCTTAAAATTACTATATTATTGTCCAGAATGTGCACTTAAAAGTCAGGTATCAGGGTGTCCAAGCACTATCTAATTATAAATATTTGAGCTGACTTTCAAAAGGGATTGCCTCCAATTTCTGCAATGAAAGTTTTTGGATGAGTTATTATTTTATTTATGAAATACTTCCTCTCATGCAGAGGCTGCCTTGCGACAAAGTATACTTTTACATTTATTTTTAGAAGATAAATAGATATACTGTACTTGATAAATGTTGAAGGTAACCTAATTGTAACAGTGATTTCTTAGAATTATCAGTGAGCCCCTTAATGCTATGATGGCGATCTCCCATAACGCTGTAACTGGCAGACATCTGTTTCCAGAAATTAGCGGCAAAAGCGGGAATCGTTCCCCTTGCTCCAATCAGACCTACTATGTCGATTTCCTCTATCTGGTATTTCTCCCTGTAGTAAGGAACTGTTGGTAAGTAAATATTCCTTTTCTCTAGGTTAACATCTGAGGGCTGCGACTTATGGCTTTCAAAGCGAATTGTGGGGTCGATGATGTAACCTCTCTTCTTATTCTTGAAAGCAATGATGTCAATCCTTCTGTGGCTTCCGTTGTCCGCTAAGCCATGAACCTCTTCAAATACCTGGAAACCATGGTCTTTTAGCGTTGCCGCAATTAACGAGCGAATGTTATGATGACGCGTATTCCTTAAAAGTTCACCATGAGGACAAGATCCCAGAACATGCGCAAGAGTTTCAATCTCCTTGAGGCAGCGCCTACAAAGGGAATCGTTCTGAGATCTCCCTGGTACCGATCTAACTGCTGAAATGTTTGCTGTCATCTTAATTGCTTCACGCCATTCACTACATGATAAGCCTTGATGGTCTCGAATCCAGGAGTTGGCAGGAGTATATTCATTGTACAAACATACACCTCTTCCTTTCTGCTGCAAGTTACACCACTCACTGAATGCCCTTTCTCTCAGTACTCTTCTCACTTTCCTGGCATCTGTTATTTCTAGGCGTGGATGCAGCAAATTGTCAGATGGAGGGACATTGAGGGATTGAAGTGAGAGTTATTTCTTCTTTCAGATTTCTTGTAGCACGGATGTATTCGTCACCTGAGCTTAATAGTACCTTACAGATGTTACTTGCTGAAGATGAGCTTCCCAAGTGGTGCAGAAGAGTTCTAACCCCTTATATTTTTTCTCAGTGTAGACCATTCCATTAGGAATGTCTGCAGGTATTTGAAGAATTTCCTTAAGAGCACTTTGAATTAGTATGTCTGTATCAGCAAGGAACTTTTTCGGAATCTTCTCTGGCTTGATAGTTTGGAATGGGTATATGAGAGATGGGCATATAACTGTGTTTATTACTTTAAATTTCTGGTCAGCCTGTAATAGTGGAGAAGAAACCAATTTCTCCATTTTATTCCGTAATTTTTTAAGCTCCTGTGTAGGTTGAAAAATTATTTCATTTGAAAAGTTAACTCCCAGATAGCGGATTGTTTCCCCACGTCGCAAACTCGATATATCATAGCTCTTAAATTCAGCTGGGTCTTCGATTAACTTTCCGCGTTCAATGCAGATTGCCGTAGATTTCATTGGGTTGATATAAAGCCCTATTTTATGAAATCTCCTTGTGACTATATTCGAGAGCTCAAGTGCTGCTCTTCGACTATTTCCTATGACAACCAAGTCATCAGCGAAACCCATGATCGTTAAAGGTGGAAGATGCGGGACTAAAGAAAATCCATAGTGGCTTGTGAGAGAGTCTTCAGTTAGTTCATTTAAAATATGATCTGTCGCTAGATTGTAGAGACAGGGAGAAAGAGGTGATCCCTGCATACACCCCTTTCTAGGCTTAAGATGGCTGTCTTTCCAGTTACAGTTTCTATTTTTGTGGTGTTTGGTGGTGGTGGTGATTATTGTTTTAAGAGGAAGTACAACTGGGCAACCATCCTCTATGTAACACTAATCAGAGAGGAAAAATGGAAGGGATCCGACACTTTGAAAAATGAAGGTATCGGCCAAAGGAAGACAAGGGCCACGAAGGGCGTGAAAATGAAGGACTCCCTAGCCCTCGCAAAACTAATAGCGTCGGGGTCGGAAAAGAACAAGAGTTCACCAAGAGAGGTCGGACAGGATAGATGAAAGTGAGGAGCCTGGCACAAGTAAGTGGAATTTGTGGTGTTTCCTGTCTGGAGATCAACTATTAGTTCCTTTAATTTCTCAGGTATTCCTAATGTCCTCAAGGTCTCATGTAAATGAAGGTGCCCAATTTTGTCAAACGTCTTTCTGACGTCTAGAAAAATCACTGTTAGATCAGTCATGGATCCTGCACCCATGAACAGACCAGCATTACCAGCCGCTCTGCAAACGATTTGGTGTCAGCTGCATCCAGAGGACTACCAGGGACTTGTCGACTCACTTCCACGGCGTCTTACTGAGGTTCGCAGGGCCAGAGGGGGCCCCACATGCTATTAGGTGACTATCCCATAACATTTGCTAAGACAGTGTATAATCTGGAATGGAAAGAGGGTTTGTTTTTCAGCAAGACGAAGCTGTGCAAGAAGTATGTAAAAAACAAAGAATCATCAGGGATTCTACAAATAATGACCGGGTCCCCTCAGTCACGTGATTTATCACCCATCGAGTTATAAGATGAATTTGACTGTAAGGCAAATCAATCTTTTGTCAACACAGGGTTGTGAAGATGTCTGGCAATGCCATTTGCAACAATTATTAAGGTTATTATTAGAAAGGGGCACCCGAATGGGCATTAGGATTTACAATATTCACTTATCGACACGATTCTCTTGTTGCAAGTCGTGATGTGACACCTGACATACTGTTTGCCACATAAAACGCATATACAATTGTCACCTGGATTATGAAAAGACTTCACAGTGGTGAAAACCATGAATGGAGAAACGTATTATATGTCTTTGATCTTGATTTTCTTTGGTCCAGGTATAAAAGTCGGGGTCAATTTCTTTTTTCTTTTCTTCCCTTCTGCGTAGAAGTTCATTGTAATTTCCAGTAGATGGCAGATGGAGTCACATTCTGAGGTCCTGAATGTAAAAAGTTTCTTTGGCCGATTCATATACTAGACGTGATGGAGCCGATTTTCCAACTCTACTTTCTCTATCCTTTCGAGATCTCTGAGTTTGAGATGGTCCCAAATTAATTCCAATCCATAAGACAAGACAGGTGATATTACTGTGTGGAATAACATTATTGCCGTAGATAAAGATAGTGCTGTGAGATCTTTTATCTTGTAGATGGCCCTTACCGTTACCGCAGTTCTTTCTTCTGTGAGGTAACTAAAGGACAGTGCTGTGGTTTGAAGAGTTATTCCTAAGTACTTAAATTTGCTGACTGTTGTTAGATTGTTGTTACATAGATTAAGAGTGTCTTTTGTTGAAGGTCTCCCTCATTTTCTGAAGGTCATTTGGACCGTCTTCTGAAGAGTGATCGTGAGCTGATTTTTGTTAACCCACTTTTCTAACTCTAACGAGGTGGCTTGTAAGCTGTCTTTGTTTGATGACCTTAGTACCATGTCATCTGCATAGAGGATAACTGTCGTGTCGGGTGAAGATTTTACTATATTCGTAATGTCGGCAGTGGTAATGATGAACAGTAAAGGGCTCATCGGGTCACCCTGCAGTACTCCATTTGTTTGTCTGACCGGGTCTGAAGTGTCGACTTCATCTTCAATCTCTATGTAGTTCACCATCAAGATGTTATTTAGCAACTTAATAAGGGGATGAGCATCGCTGATCATATTTTTGATCTTCGTTAGGAGAATTTCTCAATTTACTGAGTCAAAAGCCTTCGTGAAATCCACGAAAACTGCATAGTACTTTCCTTTGGGTATTTATTCATTCATTCATTCGTGTCAGTAGCACAATACAGATTACAGATGCAAATTAGAGAAATTACAATATTACATAAAATTAAACAGTTATTTACAAAATATCGGCCCAGAATTCGGCCACGTTTACAGCACTAATACTGGCCTGTGCCAGATCAAGTTCTGTGCATTTAACAGGGCACAAGGGCAATAAATAAGGTGCCTTGTTGTTTGTACCACGCCGCATTCACATAGGGTCTGATCGCCCTTCAGGAGGCCCCATTTCTTCATACTGTCCTTTGATCTTCCATGCCTTCCATGTAGTCCAGGTTTCTTCATGACCAGGGGGAAGCTTTTCCCCCCAATTTTAAGCGTTCTGGATGAAAAGGGATCTAATGATTCCAGAGTAGAAGCCTGGTGTTCCTTGCATCTGCACCAGCGGGGGATAAGGAGTGCATAAAACTGTTCCTGGACTTCAATCGAGTTGGTGGTAGTTTGTGTCCATCTAGGGGGTGGGATGAGCTGGTAGAAGCCCTTAACCTCTCCACATTTGCAGCTACTTTGCATCTGATCTCAGGAGGGGCTATTCCTGCAAGGGGGTACAATTGGTCTGTTGGTGTTGGTTTCAGACATCCTGTAATATGTCTGCATGTTTCATTCAGGGCGACATCGACCTTTCTGGCATGTGTGGATTTATACCAAACGGGACTACTAGCATACTCCCCTGCTGAGTAACAAAGTGCTAAGTCTGTTGTCCTTACCGTATGAGGGTGGGCGCCCCACTTTGAACCTGTCACTGTACGGAGCAGCGAGTTCCGAGAGGAGACTTTTGCCTTGATGTTTGAACAGTGCTCCTGTAAGTTAGAGAACGATCCAAAGTAACACCCAAGTATTTCGGTGTGTAATTATGTTCTAGAACTATGTCCTTTCACTTGCAGCTTCCTTGAGGCTTGTTTGTTCTTCAGATGGAAAGCACATACTTGAGTTTTTGATGGGTTTCCTTAATCTTAATACTTCTATATCCTGTAACAGGTATTTTACAGCGTGAAGTGTGCTTCTTCCGGGCATACATCCAAATTGACCTTCCGGGATTGTTACAGAATCTCGCAATTTCTTTGTAAGGATCTTCATAAATATTTTGAGGATGTTGTTTTCCAATGCAATGCCTCTATAAGAATTGAGATCACTTGTCTATCCTTTACCCTTGTATAGGATTTTCACTGATGATCTCCTCCATTCCTCAGGTATAGTTCCAGATCTTAGGCAGGCATTGAATAAGTTCGTCCAGAAAGGCAGTAACATTTCTTGAGTTTCTTTGAGATGTTCTGTATGAATACCACCTGGACCGGGAGCTCTCTTGACTTTCGACTGATTCATAGTTGCTCTGATTTCATCAAGTGTAACCTGGATTATATTTCCGTCTGGAGTCGTGTTGATTGCAGGGAACGCCTGGGTTTTATTTTTCAGATTCAAGACGCCTTCGAAGTGCTCTTCCCATTTATCCATAGGTATTTCTTGAGACCTTGAAACAATATTTTTTCAAAGGACTATAAATGGGTCATATTTTGCCACTGTAGCTAGTTTATTTGCTTCGGCTTCCAAATATTTAGATCTCTTAGAATGTAGGAGTTGTTTTTACTCTGTCCTGCCTGGTGCATAGAGATGAAGATAATTGTCTGAGCCAACAGTACAGGCACTGTGTAGCTGTTCTAGGGTTTCCTTTCATTTGAGATAACACTGCAACAATGGGGAACTATAAACACAGAGATGTTGGAAAGATTAACACGAAGAATGCGACGTACTTGTTGAGCAGTAATCAGAGAAACAAAGGACACACAAACGAGCACAGATTTTGAACAGTGCGGCTCTAAAAGAAATTGTTTTCCATTATTTGAACATAAATTGATTTATTGTGTGTTATTTTGTGGATAATGGATGTGTGTATTTTGATTTAAAATATAATATGTCATTTGAAATATCACTATTCTGCTGCCCAATAAATAACAAGAATATTGGAGTTTTCTTAAGGTAAGTTTAAACTTTTTGATGCTAGTATAGGTACACAGTTAAAAAAAAATAGGGGAACATGTTTTTGAACTATGCCATGCTCCACAAAACAATAACTCACACCCAGGTATATTACCAACTAAGCCTTTATTCTTTACCGTTGAAGTATACAAAAGAACATCGATGGATTAGTGTTCATTTTCAGAACATGAACGGAAATGTCCAAATAGGGGCAAAAACAAAGTTATAACAGTCTTCCAGGGTGGATTTTTATCACAGTTGGAGAGCTTCAGTATGGTGTATGTCCTCCACGAGCATTGATCACAGCTTGGCACCTACGTGGCATGCTCCTTATAATTCGATGGAGGTCACGTTGCAGTATCAGGTCCCATTCTTCAATGAGAGCCTGTTCGAGGTCTTGGAGACTCTCTGGTGGAACAGGACGCCCACAAACACTTCTGTCAAGCCTATCCCACACATGCTCGATGGGATTAAGATCGGGACTCACTGCTGGCCATTCCATCTCTTGAATGTCCAGTTCTCGCAAGACGCTCTGGTGATGCGCGCTACATGAGCCCTGCCTTGTCCAACCCTCCTTGTGAACTGGGCTGTCTCAATGTAGCGATTCCACAAGCGGTGAAAAACTGACAGAGAGACATTGAGATCCACAGCAACACGACGAAAAGTCCATCATTCTTGGATCAAAGTGACGGCCCTTTCGACTTGAACCTCGTTAAGATGTCTCATGGGATGTGCTGGATTACGTACAACGTGCTCAAATGACCGCATTAGTCTGTGTACCTCACAACGACACACTGCTATTCACTTTGTTTTGAGGGGTCACCTGACAGTTTAATGCATGGCTACGCCTATAGATGGAGTATAACTTCGATTTAGACATACACTGAGTAACCAAGGTCTCAAGGTATGCTGTACGACCATTGTAACGCCATCTACCAAATTAATGTTCAGATACAAGACGTTACAAAACATGTTCCCCTAATTTTTTTTTGAACTGTGTATATACCTACCTATTCAGAGAACAAAATTTTCAGCACAGAAATACACCTGTTTTATTTTTCCATTTAAATTCTTTAGGCTACAGCCTCCCAATACGTCGGCTTATCACAGTAACAGTTATTTCTTGTTGACTGTGCACTCTCGGCTATAAAGTTTTGGTGCACTGGTCGGATGAATTTTTATTAAAAGAAGTGCAAGCAGGTGCGATTAAATGTAAGTGATAAAACAAAATCAATAAAATTCTGGCTGATAGGCAGCTGTCATTGGGCCCAGGGGCTCTTAACTTGGAAGCATGGATTGGCAACCAGGGGGATGGGAGTCTTTAGCTTAGTCCTGGCATTATTTCCCCGCCCTCCCTTTCATCTATCCTATCCGACCTCCCTTGGTTAACTCTTGTTCTTTTCCAATCCTAACAGTATTAGAGTATTCAAGGCGTAGGCGAGTCTTTCATTTTCATGCCCTTCATGGCCCTTGTTTTTCTTTAGTCGATACATCACTTTCGAAAGTGTAGGATCCCTTCCATATTTTCCCTCTGATTAGTGTTCACAGAAGATGTTTGCCCAGTTGTACCTCCTCTTAAAACAATAACCACCACCACAGCAGTGAGTGGTTGATATCCCAAATATATACTGGATTTGTCAGTGATTCACAAGCGAATTAATCTATGTAATACAACAGCTTAGGTTTTCACGGCCAGCACCACGATTATAACAGTTAAAGTTTTCCCAATTAGTAGGCTATGGTCCAACAAGGTTCACAGGAGGACCCAGACACCCATCTCTACACGTAAGCTAGACCCTACATTAGGGGGATCAGACGTCCCATTTTTAACAAGATTGTTCCTTCTTTTAGAACCCATCTGGTTGTCACAAAAAAAACTTAACTGAACATATGATTGTATACCTATATAAATGGTCCGTTATTGGACATTATATATTTTCTAGCCAACTCATTCCTGATTGCCAGCGTTTCACCCCAGTGTGCTAAGATGGGCTCGTCAGTTGGTAAATAGCACACCCACCAACACGCGTGGCTAGTGCATACCGTGGAGGCCACTGCTGCTATTTGGAGCCACCGGCAGTGCCAATGCACTATGTCTCATTACAAAAAAATTATGCCTGCCTGACCATCAGATGGAATCAACATCTATATGAACATATGATTGTCCAGATTCCTGTCTGCATTGACTGAAGATAAAACCTTCTAAAAACCAAAACTGGAATGGTGCTGCACTCTGTTGGCAATTGGCCTCCAATTCAATGATCATGCCACTAGCTGGTTCTAACGATCATGCCACTAGCCGGTTCTAACCAATCCCACCCTATATTCTTCAATGAGCGTGCCACTAGCAGGAGCTAACCAATCCAGCCCAATGGTCTTCTCACTGGCCAGACCTAACCGATCCAAACCAATGGTCTTCTCACTGGCCAGACCTAACAAACACAGACCAATGGTGTTATTACAGAACTAGCCAGAACTAACCAATCCAGACCAGTGGTCTTGGCACTATTTGGACATATCTCATACTCTATCATGTTCTTGACACTAGCTTGACCTAAGTTCCGAAGTTGACAGCCTTACGTAGTACGCTGTGACGTTTTGTAAGTCATGCTATGTTGGATTCTTAGTTTTTAGAGAAGCCTTCAAAAGAACCTATAAAGTAACTATTAAAATTTGTATAACTACAATTAAATGTATCTACTCAACTACCACTTCCTTACAAGAGGTAACATTTATATCTAAAAGTTACAGGTTTGATGTTTGAAAAAATAGATTTTCCTTTCCATTTTACAGAACTAGGTAGAGTACTCAATCTTAGTATTAATTTATGAGCAAGGATTAAAGTGGTTAATGTCCAGCTCTATGGCTAAATGGTTAGCGTGCTGTCCTTTGGTCACAGGGGCCCCAGGTTGGATTCCCGGCAGGGTCGAGAAGTTTAACCATAATTGGTTAATTCTGCTGGTCCAGGGGCTGGGTGTATGTCATCTTCACCATCATTTTATCCTCATGATGACGCGCAGGTCACCTACGGGAGTCAATTCAAATGACCTCCACCTGGTGAGCCTAACTAGTCCTCAGACACTTCCAGCACTAAAAGCCATAGGCCATTTCATTTCAAAGTGGTTAAAGATGTGAAATAAAATGTGAATTATAAACTCACTAAATATGAATCCCAAACCTATACAATACAAAGATAGAAACCAATTGAGCTCTACCAATGTAACACGACCTAATAGGTTGAAAGTTGATTTTGATTACAATGTGGTCGTGAAAATTCAATATTCATCGACTTGGCCCTCAACGGGCAACTTAAACGCCCCCTACAGTGTGATGGCAGTAGGGCCAGACCTGTAGCTTAGATCCTTTCCAACACAACAAAGATGACCTAGGCCGCCGTAGCTCAATTGGTAGAGCAACAGACGCGAAATCGGGAGGTTGTGGGTTCGGATCCCACTGGTGTCCGGTTGGCCACTTTTGTTCTGCACTTAACATCTCTTCAACACGTACTAAATGTATGTAACACGACCTAATAGGTTGAAAGTTGATTTCGATTACAATGCAGTCGTGAAAAATCAATATTCAATAATGAAAATATCTGAGTAAGTAAATAAACTACAGCCCACAACAGTTCTCAAATATGGATAAGCACGCTTAGCACTTCCAACAATACAACTGTAGCCACCAACCGCTTCCTGCAGAATAGTGCACTCATTTTTCAGCTGGCCTGTTAACAAATGAACGACTTTACATCAATGACGATGAACATGGCTTCACGTGATCTCTACTAACGTGCAAAACAAGAGTCATTAGTGAAGGTGACCACAGCCAAAAATACAAGAAAGCTGAATTTCCTTGAAACTGTTAGAGTGCAACTTAATGCTCTCCAGTCTATTGAACACTAAATGTAAATACAATCCTATAACATACCTATAAAAAAATTTAAACAAAGAATAAAAAACTCACTTCTTATATTTAGTGCTCGACAGACTGGAAAACGTACAGTTATATTAACTGAGTCACCACTGGAAAATATGGCTTCATTTTTAGTGAATAGCATTACGAAGAAAATGCACATGATATTTCTAGTAGAAAAATTGATTTCAAGACAACATGGCGCACTTCACTTTTTGACAGGACCAACTGCTTACCCGTTATTTTAGTTATTTTGCAATGGAAAATACAGCCAAAATTTAATTTCAAGGTCCCATGGTAATCCTTTACCAGTTCTTTTAGCTGATGTAGGGCAAAATTTGGAACATACTCCTGTAAAATCCCCCAGTAGCTTGAAATGGTGAAATATAAAATCAAACATGTCCCCCTTTTTTTTTTTTTTGCTTTAAGTCGCACCAACACAGATATAGGTCTTATGGCGACGAGGGGATAGGAAAGACCTAGAATGGGAAGGAAGCGGCCGTGGCCTTAGTTAAGGTACAGCCCCAGCATTTACCTGGTGTGAAAATGGGAAACCACGGAAAACCATTTTCAGGGCTGCCAACAGCGGGGTTCGAGCCCACTATCTCCCGGATGCAACAAGCTCACAACTGTATGCCCCTAACCGCACGGCCAACACGCCCGGTAAAAGTGTCCCTTGTGTGACTCGGGATTTCAATTTATGTCATTACCAAATTTCAGCTCAATCGGTCCAGTAGTTTACGAGCCTATTCAGAACAAACACCATCTCATCTCTATTAACAGGGAGCCTATCCGGAACAAACAAACACCATCTCATCTCTATTAATAGTACAGATGTAGATTCACTGAAAAAAGAAAAAGTCTGTTCCATGGCTAAATGGTTAGCACACTGGCCTTTGGTTCAAGGGGTCCATGGTTTGATTCCTGTCTGAGTTGGGGATTTTAACTTTCATTGGTCAATTCATATGGCACAGGGACTGGGTGTTCGTGCCATCTTCAGCATTAGAATTCATTTTAAGTAGGGCCGCATCCTCACAGATGTGCAGATCGCCTATAGCCGTCAACTAGAAAAACCCACACCAGGCCTCTCCAGAGGCCACATGCCATTATCATTATTATTCAAATCATAAAGGTATTTTTTTTTAAGTATTCCTTTACAAAATATCACTAGATAAGTCAAAGGAAAATAAAACATTTTAACCTTGACAGAAATTGTCTTCAAAAAATCATTTAAAAATAAGTAAAATTAAATTTCACATTAATGTTAAGTATTACAAACATTTCTAGGCAGAAATTAATGGTCTTTCTCTGGATCAGCCCCCAGCAGCGCAACTGATAGAGAAAGCTGAATACCAGCCAGTAAGTCAACATAATGTTGATTGCTGAATGCAAGACTTTACCTGTACGACATGCAGAGATGTGAATTTTTCAATCGTCAAAAATCCACAGATATAAGACAAGATCGAACTTATGATCTTGGACTTAAGGTAACTCAATAACCACCTGCTCACAGGCAGTGATAGTAAAGAAAAAGTTCCAAATCCCTCATGCTTTCCCATAATGATATTTCCATGCAATTTAATTCTGACATGCAAAACCAAGCTGTTTCTGGGTACAAACTGAATCTCATAAAGAAAAGAGTGAGGGAACAATCTCTCTGTTTATTTAATTTAAAGGGTTTACAATGAACTCTATCTATGATTACAACCCTCCTGCCAAATACCAACTAAATAATTATGTTACTGATGCTTCAATTTGAGCGGGAGATTTATAGTGGACCAGTAGCATGAACTAGACAAGTAACAAAACATTGAACTTTGACAAAAAAAAATGTAAACCAGATTCTATAACAAAATTGCAAATAAGTTAAGAAGAAAATATTTACCTCTTTGCAAATCCGGTACTCGATGCGCTGCTTGGACCCCATCTCTACATCATCGTCATCTGCAAACTCGGCTTCTCCATTGATGGGCATGGATGGATCACGGATGCTCTTATCGTGCTTGAACACCATTTTGAGGGACGACTTTCCACGCTTCTCAGGTGACCGCTGCAGTTTGATAACGGTCTTGAGGGTGCCTGTGTAGGAGGTATCTTTGCGTTCGATGGTTGACTTGGACTGGCGAGACTGGAGGCCCAGCGCGCTAAGGATACTCTCCTTGATGGCCTGGTCCTCTGGACTGACTTCCTCCAACCCCCCTCCCTCTCTCATACCCACACTGTCCAGATCTTTAAGATCCTCCACATGCAATGGATCCTCATTCTTACCATCAACGCTAAGTGGTAAGCCATCTAACCCCTTCAACATCTCACATTCGTCCAGTGTATTAGAGTCTTCAGACAACTTATCATTTATAGAAGACCTATTTTCAGCTTCCAAGGTTGATTCAGAATCACTGGTGGTTTTGCAACGATTAGAATCATTGGAAAGATCACCAATTTGAGACATTTCTATATCGATATCAATAGACTTCAACTGTCCTAAATCATTCTCTACCTTTGCAATAACGCCAACCTTTTCTTCACTTTGAACTTCACACGATCCAGGAATAATAAGTTTCTCGTGTTCTTTCTCCAGTGAAGTTGCCAGCTTATCATCCATGATCCTCTCATTATCCTCTTCAGGAGTTAATATCTTTGGCATTTTCACAGCTTCCTGGTTTGATTCAGTCTTAAGTTCTTTGACAGTATTGCAACAGTCTATAGAAAATGGTTCTTCCTCTGTAAGCACCACACTCTCCTTTGCAACAGTCTCCTCCGATAAGACAGTATCTCGAGTCAACACCTCTTCTACACTCATCACAAGACTTTGAACAGTATCTTTTACTTCATCGTCAAGCTCGTTAGGAATATTTACTTTCTTAACATTCATGAGCTCACCACCTGACGAAGGTACAATTTCAATTTTATCAACAGCAGCAGTAATAGCGCAAACATCAGTTGGTTCCTCAACAACAGACATCAAAATATCTTTAATCTCGCCATCCTTTTTCTCAGTTAAACTGGTTAGAATATATTTATTATCTTCACTATCAGCAGAGCAAATGTTGTTAACCTTTTCAACTATTGAGGCTAATACATCGCTCACTGCATCCTCCTCCTTCTCTGCATTAACCTTTTCAACTATTGAGGCTAATACATCGCTCACTGCATCCTCCTCCTTCTCTATCACACAAGTTACACAAACTTTCTCCTCTACAGCAGCGACAGAACAAATGCTATTCGTTTTTTCAGTAACAGAACAAATGCTATTTGCCTTTTCAACTACTGTGTCTGAGATATCCTTCACCTTATCTTTTGCCTCAACTAGAGAAGTCAGAATGTCCTTAATCTTGTCAGCATTGACGGAGAAAATGTTATCTTTCTTTATGACCGTTAAGGCAGAGATATCCTTCACCTCCTCCTCCTTATTACCAATTAAAGAAGGAGAAATGTCCTTCACTTGCTCAGCAGTAGCAGGACAGAGGTTATCGTTCTTCTTAACTTCCGAAGCTGAGACATCCTTCATCATCTCTTGCTTCTCAAGAGAAGAAACGAGAATGTCCTCTCTCTCATCATCGGTGACAGATGAAAAGTTAACTGCATTTTCAACTGTCAGGCTAGGGACATTACTCGTTTCCTTCTCTCCCTTCTCAAGTAACAAAATCGGATCAACCTTTATCTTCTCAGCAGCTGTAGAATAAATGGTGTCCGATATCTCAACAGTATTGTTATTTGTTTTCTCTTCTAACTTCTCAAGTAAGGAGGTTGAATTCTTCTGTGCAACTTCAATGGTAGAAGCAGTCTCAGTTGTGGAACGTCCAGTGTCTACGGAGGAAATAATTTCCACATCAGAAAGGATTGTGTTTTCCTTGGTCTTTAGTGCATCTTGTAAAGCATGCTCAGTTTCTTCTGTACAAGAAGTAAATGATGATGCTGATTCCTTTTTCCCTGAACTAGTTACATCTTTAACATTCTCTTCAGCGGGCTCTGCTGTAGAGGATAACACAGGATTGCACTTCTCAATGGTGGGAAAATCTGCAGCGATCACAGTAGGAGCTTCAGAAATTTCTTTCAAACTGTCAGCAGCAAGACTAGGAACAGCATTAACACCTTCCTTTGAACAAGAAAGGGCAGGATCTTGAATTCTCATTTCCTTATCAGTTGGAGAGGTTGTAAAAGCCTTGTCTGAAAGTACACTGTCATCAACATCCATTGATTCCACAATTGGACATTCCCCCTTCAAACTTTCAGCAGAAACAGATGGACTTTTTCCTACATTATCAACAGTACTACTGTTCAGCTCCTTGGAGACTTCATTCCCTTCACTTGTTTCACTTATCTCTAGTGTATTTGTGGCAACACCAGGAACAGTTTTTGGATCTACGAGGGGAGAGTCATCCTTCCTCTTTGTGGAGAACTCGAAAGAAGCGTCCTTCAAATCACTTTCTTCCTTCTTCCCTTCAAGTCCTCCTCGTACCTTGGACACATCTACTGCCTCGACAGTCTTTTTCGGTGATTTCCTTGCATCACTAGAAGATGAATCCCGTTTCTTTTCAACGCCTGATTTCTTCATATTTTTGGCAGCAGTTCGTTCACCTTGTTTAACAGCAGCAGAACGCTCAACTCCATTTGAAACAGCTGTACCTTTAGCAATAGTTTTAGAAGCTGCATCTTTCTTAGCAGCTGCAGCTCTCCCTTTTCTGACAGTAGTAGCAATACTTTTCTTGACAGCTGTGGCAGCAGGATTTCTCCGTCTCCTCACTCCAATATTAGCAGCAATTTGTTTCCTAGTAACTCTGTTCGGAATGTCTTTACCCTCCTTTTGACCCCTCCTCAAAACACGCCTTTTAACCTTCTCTTCAGGCTTAGGCGCATTTCTTTTATTAGCACCTAAACAAGGAACTTCTTTCTGCAATTTGTCATTGATGGTTGAATTGTTTTTCCCCATATTTGGAGTATCACAGCCTTTATTCAGAGAACCACCTATATCGTCTTCATCACACACTTCAACTTTCACACGAACACCAAGAGCATTAGATCCAATATCAGAATCACTTCTACTGTTCCTTCGAATTTCAGTCTGCATTGATTTTTTAAGATCGGACATAAGTTCCGAGTCATCAACTTTCACTGACCAATCAGTATCTTCAATATTTTCTTGCTTTGGTATAAGAAGTCCACTAACTGCATCCTTTTTGCAATTACTTTGATCACTGAGCGCTGAAAGTTTTGCCTTTCGAAGCATCTCTTCTTCGTGTACCGCCCAACTGTCTACTTCAACTTTTACACTCTTCACAGGTTTTACGTTCGCCGGGCTATCTTCACAAGTCTTCCTCTTTTTACTAGAAGTTTTACACGACTCACTGATACGTTCACTAACTCTTTCATCAGCTCCATCCATGGAATTATCCTCATCCATTTGACATGAAGAATCCAATTCTTGTTTTATTCCACCTTCACTTTTGGGTGACCGAGTCCTAGGGGTTAAACACTGTAGCAGGGCAGCACGTGTCTTGGGGATGGACGTGCGCATGGAACGTCTCTTATGGGAGCCGCTCTCGTCAGCATCATCCCCAGCACCCTCTCCCGTTTTCACATCTTTCCCCTCTATTTCTTTGGATTCTATAACAAGGGAATTTTTGCCACCTTTGGAACCATCAGCAGCAATAATAGATGATCCTCTTCCTGAATCTAAAGACACAGGAACAGTATTATTAAGTAATTTATCATTCTCATCAAGACACTTTACTAACGAGTCCAATTCTTCATCAAAACTACTGCCATCTTTTATCCGTGCATCAGTGTTTTGATCAGAATTTTTGACAGAAGATTTCCTTTTATCACAATTAAATGAACTGATTTTATCCAAGGCCTTATTACCTACATCACTTGATAACTGACCTGCATTACACACCACAGAACTTGATTCTAAACTGCTCGTAGGTGGATCACTAGTATCCTCCACCTTGTCAAATTTAACTGTGTCATCAGAATTCAATCCCAAATTAGGAACTTTCTCTTGCACTGAATGTGCTTCTGTTTCTTTGGTATCAGATGTATTTGACTGAACTGCTTTGACATCAGATTCTGATGATTTCTTAACAGCAGTCTTATTATCACTAACATTCCTATTTAAAGCAGGTTCCATTCCACATAAATTTGAGTTTGTATCGGTTATATTCTTACCAGTGAACAGGTTAACATCATTATTTTCTTTACTTACTTCTACAGACTGAGTAGTACTCATCTGAGACACCCTTGCTTCACGAGCAGCAGAGAATTTCTGCAAAATTTCAGTGACTTTACCTCGTTTTATAAGAGCAGCAATTTTGCTTGAAATGGACTTACCCAAGTTGTTGTCCCTTGAGAGTTGGTCCCCTTCAGTACAGTTTAAGCCTAACGATTCCTGAGATATTTCTTCAAATCTTACTTCAGTCGAACACAGAATTGGCATTTTCTTCTTGTCATCGGCAACACAATTAATTTTTCCGTTCTCTAGTTTTGGAGAGGCACACGCATTACCTTCACTTTCACTGTTAACTTTATCACTCGCTCCTACAGTTAACGAACGCTTACGCCTTATGTACTCTAGCGGTTTAGCAAGTTCCTCAAAGGAGGGACTTGCTAACTTCCGTCGCTTTCCATTTCTTAAAACCCGAGCAGGAGAATCTGACCTTGTTACATACGGGCCCGATCTGCTACGTATTTTATTTCTAGGACCCGATTTACCACCAATTAATTTAATTGATTTGAAATTCCTTTTCACTTTATTAGGGCTTGGAGATGATTTGATAGACACTCCAGGTAGACTAGTAGAACGAACACGGTTAACCTTCTTGGCTACTGGATTACCAATTTTACCAATATTATTTGTCTCCCTAGGCAATAATTTAACTTTTTGTTTCCCAACAGCCCTTTTAACTACACCCGAATCTTCTTTATTTAATATTTTCTGTCTTTCATTTTCCTTCTTAATACTAGATACTGGAATGCCAATCTCTTTCTTAATTTCCGAGACCCCAATTCCTTTATTTAATTCTTTATTATCACCCAAATGTTTATTCCCAGAGTTTTTCTTTTCTCGAGCAGCCATTGCAGCTGTCAGTCACCATGTGTACCTATAAAATATTCAATATTCAGAGGTTAAAGCCATAGCAACAGTGTAAGATAGCGGTATACATAGACAACATAGAGGTTAAACCTACCATGTAATGGGAACCTACGAAACAGGACCAAATAGTCATCAGTGTAGTCTGTATAATCCATGCAATTTGCTATTATCTTAATTAGTGCGCTTCAATTCCAACAAATTTTCAGAAAAGAAGCATATAAGTACACTGCAGTTAACTAATATCACTATATATAAAGATTAGGTGTCACATGAACTACTATTTATTACTTTACAAGCTGTCAATGACAAAGCCAACAGCAACACCGAGTAGGCTTTACAAAAAACTTCATGCATAAATAAACAAAACACTATCGGTAGTGAAATCCGGAATGTATAACAATTTTTGAAACACAATTTAGGCAATAATATGAGCCCCTATCATCTAATAATGCCCTGGATATGTAAAAACATACCTTTAAGTACATTTACCATTATAAAATCCTATTGTAGGCAACTTCAGCACGCCGTAAAAGTTGTTTAAAAACTTCCTAAGGCTGAACACAGATACCGCAAACACCTTTCCTATATCATGTTATTTAACGCCACCTATGCGATGATACGCACGTAGTCATTGCCCAAAAATTTTGGCTCTTTAAAGTAGCTATTCATTGAAATATTGTAGTTTGAAACAATCTAGAGCTACTGAATTTAGTAAATATACAAGGAACCATCCTGTTTAAGCAGCACTTATAGTAGAACACATTTTATACCGAATTGTGTATAATACGCTGTAACTCCATATTGGCGAAGTTAAAAAATCTGAACGCGCGAAGCGTAAAGAAAACATGGCAGCTTATAAGATAGCTGTAAATGCAGTTAAATGTTTAATTCCATCAAAACTGTGCTATCCTGCTATAATTAATCCTGTATGCTGTACGGTTATCAGTGGAAATACAGCAGCAAATAATTCGGTAAATAATATGCTCTGAAATTTAATCTCACAGTTGAGTGAATAAAAGAGTGCCTTTCAATGCTTGCATTCATTTGCATTAGTTGTGTTTAATGACGAAACCATAATCGGTTTTCACGTCGATTTTATCAATTTTCTGTTCTAAAATAAAAACGAAAAACAGAGAAATCCGTGTATATATTTTCAGCTATATCTGTGACCCTATTAACTATTGACCTCATTAAAGTATTTTAATTCTTAAACTGTCTACAGCAGTTGACTACCACATTGGTCCGTTTGTAAATGCCATTTAATCATGTATTGGGCGGGGAGTAAAAGTACTCAAATGAATAAAACTAATTTAATATCGATGTTCATTTTACAGATAATCCCATTCAGATCATCTTCGTACCGAAGCAGCCCGATAGAAGGCCCTCCAGAACAATATACTGGCTATGAAATATCAAATTCACCAGAAGAATGGAAATTTGTTGAGAGACTTCTGCCTTTAAAAGTTGTGCCGGAGCCTGTCCCCAAGTCCGAGTACCCATCTGGATGGAAACCTCCCTCTGGTAAAGCAGGCATTTAATTCCATGTAAACTTAATGTGTAGGCCAATTAGGGCTAAATGTTTATTTGGACTAAATGATGGGCTCATAGAAAATACATGTACTGACACCCATACTCTATTCCTCACAGCATTTTAATTAGATAAATTTGATAAGTAAAACTAGGGCAGGCATAACTTCTGTAATACCTGTTGTTTGAGTCATCAGTCCATAGACTGATGCAGCTTTCCATGCAACTCTATCCTGTGCTAACCTTTTCATTTCTACATACCTATCGCATCCTACATCTGCTCTAATCTGCTTGTCATATTTGTCTACCCCTACCATTCTTACCACCTAGGCCTACACCTCCTTCAAAAACCAACTGAACAAGTCCTGGGTGTCTTAAGATGTGTCCTATCATTCTCTCCCTTCTTCTCATCAAATTTAGCCAAATCGCTCTCCTCTCACCAATTCGATTCAGTATCTCTTCATTTGTGATTCGATCTGTCCATCTCACCTTCAGCATTCTTCTGTAACACCTACATTTCAAAAACTTCTATTCTCCTTCTTTCAGAGCTAATTATCGTCCATGTTTTACTTCCATACAATGCCACGCTCCAGATGAAAGTCTTCAGAAACATCTTCCTAATTCCTATATCAACGTTGAAGTGAGCAAATTTCTTTTCTTAAGAAAGCTCTTCCTTGCTTGTGCTAGTCTGCATTGTATGTCCTCCTTACTTGTGCCATTGTTAGTTATTTTACTACCCAAGTAACAATATTCACCTACTTCTTTTAAGACTTTGTTTCCTAATCTAATATTACCTGCATCACCTGCTTTTGTTCAACTGCACTCCATTACTTTTGTGTCAGACTTATTTATTTACATCTTGTACTCCTTACCCAAGACTTCGTCCCTACCGTTCAGCAACTTCTCGAGATCTTCTGCAATATTATAGGCAAATCTCAAGGTTTCGATTTCCTCTCCTTGGACTGTGATTCCCTTTTCAAATTCTTCTTTGATTTCTTTTACTACCTGTTCTATATAAACATTGAAAAGGAAGGGGGACAAACTGCTGCCTTGCCTCACTCCTTTCTGGATTGCTGCTTCTTTTTTCAAAGCCCTCATTTCTTATCGCTGCCGACTGACTTTTATACAGATTGTAGATAATTCTTTGTTCTCGGTATCTGATCCCCATCACCTTCGGAATCTCAAATAGCTTCGTCCTGTAAACATTATCGAATACCTTTTCTAGATCTACAAATGCCATGTACGTGGGCTTGTCCTTCTTAATTCGATCCTGTAAGATCAGATGTAAAGTCAGGATTGCTTCACGTGTTCCTACATTTCTTTTGAAGCCAAATTGATCTCCCATCTCAGCTTCAACTTGTCTTTCCATTCTTCTGTAAATAATACGTGTTACAATTTTGCATGCATGAGATACTAACCTAATGGTGTGGTAGTTTTGACACTTGTCAGCACCGGCTTCCTTGGGAATAGGTATAACAACATTCACCGAAAATCGGATGGCACTTCTGCTGTCTCATACATCTTACACACTAGATGGAATAACATTGCCATGCTGGTTTCTTTTAAGGCAGTCAGTAATTCAGAAGGTATTTCATCAATTCCAGGTGCTTTGTTCCTGTTTAGGTCTCTCACAGCTCTGTGAAACTCTGACCTCAAAATTGGGTCTCCCATTTCATCAGCATCAATAGCCGCTTCCTTCCCAGTCCTAGCTCTTTCCTGTCTCATTGTCGTCATAAGACATATCTGGGTCGGTGCGACGTAAAGCCAATAGCAAAAAAAAAGTAATTAAGGTACAGCTCCAGCGTTTGCCTCGTAAAAATGGAAAATCACGGAAAACCATCTTCAGGACTGCCGATAGTGGAGTTCAAATCCATTATCTCCTGAATGCAAACTGATAGCTACATGACCCAAACCGTGCAGTCACTTTCCTATCCAACTTCTCGTGTTCGACTGTTGTTCTTTTCTGACGCTGAGGGTATTATGATTTGTGAGGCCCAAGGAGTCCTTAATTTCATATTCTTCATAGCCCTTTCCCTTTTATTATTGATACCTTCATTCTTTGAATGTACATACCTGTACCTTTTCCCCTCTGATTAGTGTTGAGAGAGGATAAACAACTCTATTCCTGAACAGAATATAAACTTCTGGTTTCACCTATTCACTAATTCATTAGACCATTCATATTCAAACAATCATCATATATCGTACTAGGACATGTTTCAGCTTGTATTGGGCCATTTTCAGCTAGACAAATGCAATTGTTCATGAAATATTTACCATTTTTTTAGCATTTACATTGGCACGTTATGGTATTGAGAACATATTAAAATGTTACACAAATTAAAAACATGCATGAATAAATATAGGTTAAGTAATTAAAAGTATTTAAAATATTCTCTCATTATTAGATGAATGTTTGATAGTGACACCACTTATTGATGGATCGATGTGGATACGTTAAAAAAAAAAAGTTTAATGGGTGCCGGAAGCTATCATGTTGTAAAATGTTAATTTACAGTATACTGACATTAGATCTGAGAACCTTATTGTCAATAAGGAGGCCTGTGAAGTTTTGTTATTGTTGATAAAATTGAGCAGGAATCTCATTTGAGACCTGGATACAACACGACTATGAGACCAAAGACCAAGTAACTGTGGATGACGGGATGATTGGGGGCATTCGTACCCTAGTCCACTCTGACATTTATAGTAGTACCGCTACTAACTCAGCTGGATGCAGTTGCAGTTTGCACTCCGTTGTCATTACTGGCAATGTGTGCAATGTGTACTTTCCTCCAGATTACAATCTCACATTCATGATCTCGTAGATTTGATTTCTCAGTTACCTCCTCCTTTCCTCTTGCTGGGAGATGAGAATGCCTATAACACCCTATGGGATTCTCTGTCTAGGGGGAGGATTCTTGAGGATTTGCTAGATGAATCTTTGTGTGCTGAACACAGGGGAACTTATTCAATTCAGCAGTGCCCATGGCACATTCTCCCACTTGGATGTCACCTTGTGCGGCCATGCGCTAGTTCCCCTATTACGGTGGTAAGTACAAGATGACCTCTGTGATAGTGACCATTTTGCAATATTTCTCATGCTCTTGAATCAAAGACAGTCTGAAGTACCAAAGTGCTGGTTAAGTTACTTCGACAAGAAAATTGGCCAGAGTTTTTAACACGCACAGTGATGGCGGATAAGGTGCTTGGTTCTGTTGATGACCAAATTTCTTCCAATATCACTGGAATTCTGGCTCCTGCAAAGGAGAAAATACCATCCTCCTCCAGTATCCCTTAACGGAAACAGGTCCCATAGTGGACCGAAATAATTGCAGCAGCCATACGTGATCGCCAACAGGCAAGAATTATCATTGGAATCCTATGATAGCCAATCATATAGGGTTTAAGCACCTCCGTGCTAAAGCCCGTTTCTAGATTCGAGAGTAAGAAAGCTACATGGGGAAAGTGTGAGTCTTCCATGACGGTACGTACTCCATCAACATAAATGTGGACAAAACTCTGCTGTATTGTTGGAGTCCATAACTTGCCCTCCGTCCCTGCAATCTCCATTAATGAAGATGTAGTTACGATTCCTTCAGTCATTGCAGATCACATTGTGTCACAATTCGCCGATACATCCAGCTGTGGAATATATGACCCTGCATTTCTGTCTATCAAGCACAGGGTGAGGCCTCATTTGCCTCTAGTGTTTAGCATTCCTATAATGGGCTTTTTATGGAGTGGGAATTGCGGAGTGCATTCACGCTGTGCAGAGACGCCTCCTCGGCCGGACAAAATCCAGTATCAAATGCTTAAACATTTGAGTAACCGATGTCTCAGAGGTATCCTCAACCTATTCAACTGAATATGGAGTGAGGGGGAGTTTCGATCTCAATGGCGTAGGGGAATTGTAATACCAATTCCCATGCCAGGCTACTGGATAGTTAATAGGCCAATATTCCTTATAAATGGCCTCCGTAAGCTGTTTAAAAGGCTGGTGAACTGGCGACTTGTGTGGGCTTTGTAGGATGGGGATCTCCTGACTAACTACTAGCGTGGTTTTTGCTCTCATTAGTCTGCCACTGATCGTATGGTTGGACTGGAGAACGCCATTCACGAGGCCTTCGTTCAGAAGCAGCACTTGGTCACCGTGTTTTTTGACCTGTAAAAGGTTGCTGTAGATGGCCAGGCAGGCATCAATTTTTGGAAATGAGACATATCTCTCATAGTGCATTGGCACTGCTGGTGGCTTCAAGTAGCCTATGCAGTGGCCTCCATGGTATGCACTAGCCTTGCGTCTTGGGTGGTGTGCTAAGTCCCAACTGACGAGCCTAACTTAGCACACGAGGGCGAAATGCAGGCAACCAAGAATGAGTTAGCTGGAAAATTTATAATGTCCAATAACGGACCATTATATTGGTATTACTGTAAAAGGTTTACAACAGTTACTGCCGTTATGGAATTATCTCCACCCTACACTAGTGGGGATTTTAAAATTATAAGTTGCTTCACATCGCACCGACACAGGTAGATCTTATGATGATGATGGGATAGGAAAGGGCTAGGAGTGGGAAGGAAGCAGCTATGGCCTTAATTAAGGTACAGCCCCAGCATTTGCCTGGTGTGAAAATGGGAAACCAGAGAATACACAATGTTAAAAAGAGAGAGGTTCCACCTATTCAATACAATGATAAACTGTTGCACAAAATTTATGTCGCAACATGTTTAATTTGGTTTAGGACCGGTTTTGACACATGTCTATGTCATCATCAGCCGATAGAAGAAATATGGCACTGCTTTGCTGATGATGACACTTCAAATGTGTTGAAAGCTGTCCCAAATGAACAGGTTGTAACCTCTATTTGGTTCAACTTAACAACGGAGTGTTGAAAGGTGGATCCTTCCTTCTATTTAATATTGTGACATAGACATGTGTCAAAACTGGTCCCAAACCAAATTTAAAATGTGACATAAATTTTGTGCAACAGTTTATCATTGTATTGACTAGGTGGAACCTCTCTCTTTTTAACATTGTGATTCTCAGTTCAGTACGGATCAATTATGAAGTTTTTAACTTTAAAACCACGGAATACCATCTTCAGGGCTGCGACAGTGAAGTTCGAACCCACTATCTCCCAAACACAAGGTCACAGCTGCCCGCCCCTAACCATACGGCCAGTTTGCTCGGTACCAGTGGGGATTTAGGGGAAATTTACCAATATTTATTGAGAATTTCCCTCCAGCATTTTAAAATCCAAATAGGGGATGCATTTTCTCAGTATTACGTCCAAGAAAATGGAGTACCACAAGGATCTGTGCTGTGTGTCACACTGTTCACAATCACCATCAGTTGCGTAGTTGCTACTGCTGGGTCTACAGTCATTCCATCGCTCTATGTAGACTATTTAGCTCTACATTTCAGCTCTGTAAGGAAGATAGTTGCTGAGGGACAGCTACAACAGATGGTCTCTGCAACACGGTTTTCAATTCTCAGCAGTGAAACACTCGGTTGTACATTTCTGTTGATATCAGCTTGTGCATCTTGATTCAGAACTCCGCTTACAAAACAGTACCCTACCGGTTGTAGACACCTGCAAGTTTCTTGGTATTCATTTTCGTAAGTGAGTAATGTGGCAGCCCCACATCTGTCAGGTAAAGATTGCTTGCATGACGAGACTTATATGCTTAAATTTCTCAATGGTACTTCGTGGGGGCTGACCGTATGGTGCTGTTATGGTTTTACATGGCCACGATTCTATCCTGAATGGACTATGGTAGTGCGGCACACAGTTCAGGGTCAAAAACCCTGCTGAACCTTTTAGATAGTTTAAGTGGAGTTAGGCTGGCAACCGGAGCTTTCCATACTAGCCCCATTGCCAGCCTATTAGTTGAATTGGAAATTTCATCTTTAGGAAGAAGACAGCGGCTGATACTCCGCACATACACTGCCAAAATTCGTGAAATGCCGTCACATCCAAGCTATCAATGCCTCTTTCATATCCAGTACCAGCAGAGGTACGAAAACCGGCCAAATGCCACACAACCAATTGGGAGTCAAATTGATAGCTTGTGTCATGAATTGGATGTGGCTATCAGTGGTTGTCTTGAGTGGAAGCCTAGCAAGGTACCGCCATGGTTAGTTCCATGGCTAAATATATGGATAGATCTACTCCATGGATGCCTCTGTTCAGAGGTATTTCCAGGACTTCGTTCACCAGTATCCGGATATGCCACGTGTCTTCACGGATTGCTTTAAGGCAGGAGGAAATGTTGGATGCTCTTTTGTCTCCAATAATATTAGGACAACTTTCCAGTGTCTGTAGCGTATATACTGTGGATTTCTTTGCCATCTTCAAGATTTGCAGTTTGTGCTGAGTGACAAAAGAAGTAACTTTCTCTTGTGTACTGGCTTGTTAAGTTCTCTGCAGTATATTGATACCTATTTCTCACAACACCCACTGGTGCAGCAGATTCATGACCTAGCCTGGTTGTCCGATATTGGCACCAGAATCATTTTCTCATTGCTTGCAAGCCACACTGAGATTGCAGGAAATTAACTTGCGATTCAAGCTGCAAAAGAAGCAGTACTTTTACCACCTAGACGTATGAACATACCCGCTGCAGATATGTATTCTCAGCTACGTTGAACCACCTTGGAGGCCTGGGAATCAAAGTGGCTAGCTATCCGAACTCCCAACAAGCCGAGAGCAATTAAGAAGACAGCTAATGTGTGGGGGTCCTCTTTCTGGCTTTCACAGATAGATGCCATAGTTTTGTGTAGGCTGAGGAAAGGCCATGGAAGATCTACGCACTCTTACCTGTCGAAGAGAAAGGACATCCCCACACCACAATGTGGTCTTGTGGTGCTGACTTTACCGTGGCCCACATCATCACAGAGTGCGCAAATCTCTCTGGCCTGAGACGGAACCTTGGCCTGCAGGAGATACTCAAACTCATACTAGCCGATGATGTGAATACTGCTGATCTTGTCATTCATTTTATGTAATAATAATAATAATAATAATAATAATAATAATAATAATAATAATAATACCTTGGATTTGCTCAGAATACAACTCTGGAGCACAAGAAAATCAAACAGGAACTCAGTGATAAATATACATCGAGGTTGCATCAGATTTTGCGCAGCTACCTAAATGCCAAGAACAAAATTAAAGCAATAAACACGTACCCTATTCCAACCCTTGTTTATTCATTCGGAATTCTGAAATGGTCTGCTACAGAAATAGACAGCATACAAAGAAAAACGAGAACTTTGCTCACTACCTATAGATTACATCATCCCAATTCATGCATGGAAAGGGTCACTCTCCCACGAAAATCGGGAGGCCGAGGAGTACTGGATCTTCAAGTCATGCTCCTGAATCAGATAAAGAACGTATGGAGATACTTCCATAAAAAGCAAGAAAACAGCCTTCTCCATAAAGCTGTAGTACTTGCTGACAAGTACACTGTTCTGTATCCATATAATGCCTCTGACCCACATACAAATCACCAAGTATCCCTACAGGAGAAAGAAAGGATACGGCAAGAGAAGACCCTCCACGGAAAATACTACAGCAATCTAAACCAACAGAGCATAGACAAGAATGCGTCGTGTATGTGGTTACAAAGTGGGCGCTTATTTGGAGAGACAGAGGAATTTGCAGTTGCTATACAAGACCAAGTAATAGCTACAAACAATTACAAAAAGTACATCATCAAAGATACCAGCGTACTCTCCGACAAATGCAGACGATGCTCCGTTCATCTCGAGACCATCGACCATATCACTGCGGGCTGCCCAGTACTTGCCCCCGTAGAATACACGAGACGACACAATCATGTCTCGGGAATCATACACCAGGCACTTGCTCAGGAAAACCAATTAATTCAGGAGCGTATCCCTTATTACGTGCCTGTTGCCATTTCTTGATGGATGCGGTATTTTTGTATCTGTCTCTTGGCACAGGCCAGAGCAAAGTGTAGCTTCCACCGAAGTCCCAGTCTCATCCATGGCTGTGACAATATGGAAGCTGCTGGGGTATGAGTGGTGCTGAGTAATGACATTTGGAACACAAATAGGGTCCGAGTGTTATGAAAGGTGTTGCAGTGGCAGCTTCTGGTCTAGTGAGGAAAGCAATGGCAAACTACCTCACTCCTCATCTTGCCTAGTACGCCTCATTTGGGCTCTGCCATTGGTTTTTGTGGTTTTCCTATAACTGCATAGCCTTTGGTGGTGCTATCTGAGGATCCAACCAGCCTCTGGGCTGATGATCTAACAGACATCCCTTATTACAAGTACCATCCAACACCATTCCTGGAGAACGAGTCGATTAAGCTTTATTGGGACACTGCTGTAGTGACAGACAAAACAGTCAACCATAACAGGCCAGACATCATACTGGTAAACAAGAAAACTGGGACGACTTTCATTATTGACATCGCTATCCCCAATGACACCAACATTGACAGGAAGTACAGTGAAAAAATCTCCAAGTACAAAGAACTTGCAGAAGAGATAAAGAGGATCTGGAAGATGAAACTGGTACGAATAGTTCCTGTGATTCTGTCAGTCAACGGCCTCATTCCACACACACACACTTCACAAGAGTCTGCGAGAACTGGGTCTTCCACCGAACATCTACAAAATTATGCAACATTCTGTCCTCCTGTCAACATGCAACATTGTGCGATCGTTCCTCTCGCAAGAATGAAGATCCCGTGATCTCCAGTTTTGTATATACCTGTACATCAATGTTTGTATTATAATGTGTAAATACTTTAATTATGTAAGGCACTTGGTGCATCCCGTGCCCCATTACTACCCATATTTCCTGTGGAGAAGTGTATGAATAATAATAATAATAATAATAATAATAATAATAATAATAATAATTTTGTGTGGCTATTTCTAGCTGAGTGCAACCCTTGTAAGGCAGACCCTCCGATGAGGGTGGGCGGCATCTGCCATGTGTAGGTAACTGCATGTTATTGTGGTGGAGGATAATGTTGTGTGTGGTGTGTGAGTTGCAGGGATGTTGGGGACAGCACAAACACCCAGCCCTCAAGCCATTGAAATTAACCAATGAAAGTTAAAATCCCTGACCCGGCCGGGAATCGAACCAAAGACCCTCTAAACCGAAGGCTAATACGCTGACCATTCAGCCAACGAGTCGGATATTCACTTTTATGTGTGGGAGTGGATTAATCAAGGGAATATCAATTTAAAGTGTTCTGTGACTCAGGGAACTTATGTTCCCTTTTGATGTGTTTGTAACCTTTTAGGCTTAATAAAAAAAAATGTTGTTATATATTTTCAAATTCCCCCGTCGAATAAATAAATTTATTTAATTTTTGTCTCCATTTAATTTGTTCAGAGAGGATGATTACAGGACATAGTTGTACTTCCTCTTGAAACAAAAACAAACCTCCATCGCCACCACCACATATTAATATTAAATTGTTACTTATAGCAAGTTACAATTAAATATAACAGTGTTCTTTGTTTGAATTTCACTGCACAATAGGTAATTTTAACAATATATATTGTAACGAGTTGGCGGGGTAGTAGGATCAATTAACACTAGACTGATTGCTTCAATACTAAGATTTATTAGCTAGGCACTAAACTACACAAGACTACACACAGCTTTTGCTTATAACACACACTTACGCAGTTCACGCACCCTCTCTCCCTTCATTTCTCACTTGTTCTCACACTACACAGTTTTACACTCACACACAAGGTCCCGCGTCGCACGGCTACACATTCCCTCCTTCGCCGACAGTCCGCACTGTAGCACACTAGTCCGATAATCATGGCAGTTCACATACTTCACTACACTGGCAGTCGCTCACGACTGAACCACACCAACTTCTAACTCAGTCTAACTCTCACTAACTCCTGGCAGGTCGTTCCTCTCTTATATACCTGCCCTGGCTCTTCTAGAATCGTCCGGATGCTGGATGGATCCAGGAGCATCACGAGATGGAACACTCCAGATTAATCGGGGAGTAATTTCCATGCTCCTCTGCTACGGGACCGCGAGCGGAAGTGAGTGGGGCTGGCCTAGCACTTAAATGCTGCTAGTGATTGGCGCAGTTGAACCGTAAGGGTGGGCTGGGCGCACTGCCAGTTGACATGGTGGACGCTATGACCATTACAATATATCACATACTTGTAAATACAAAACTCACCACTCTACTCCAAAGATAATCATGGACTGAAATGACTGAATGTTGAATGAGATATTTACAATGGGGAAGGGGACAAGAGAAGGCTTAAAATGTACCGCTGCTTCCCTCTAGGCCGTGTCAGTGAACCATACTGTCAAAGAAGGCTACAATGTGCTTCTGAATCCTCCAGAAAGATCTGGAAATAGAGGTGCACTTTGATTTGAAACTCATTTTAGCCAAGCATAATCACTACTTGGTTGTCATCGGAACCAACTGTAAATATGTACCTATTCATTGTGGCTTTGGAGAGGACTTCAGCCTGCAAGTCGAAGACAAGCAGGAAGTTCCAAAACCCTTTTCCTATTAGTACCCCTGCCAGCCTTGGTGGCTCGAACTGAACGTAATGCAGAAAGAAAAAATGCTAAGTTATTTGGACAGTGGATTTCAAAGTTTAAAATTATCTGGAACAAAGTTTTATATTTAATTATTTATAGATAGGTCAAGTGGTGCTTTGTTAGATTTACCCCAGTGGCTGTTACAAATGGCAGTGGGGGGAGCATAAACCTCAACCTTCACAAAGAAAATATTCGCTGGATGGTAAGATCCAGTGAATGGGAAGCCACCCGAAATCTTAGTTCACATTCCCTACAGTGCAACTTGTTTAGTGTTGTAGGAGTAGCATATTCAGGTACGCTCGTATGTGTCCATGAAGTAACCCCCTGTGGGCGGGGCCAGTAGAATACACCCGTGTTATCCCCTGCCTGTTGCAAGAGGCAACTGAAAGGGGACCTGGGTGTTCTCAACTTGGGAGTGTGGGTTGATGACCACAGGTTCCCTTGCTGAGTCTGTGATTCTGATCACTTATATCACTTGTGCCAAGCTCTTCGTTTTCAGCTCTCTTATGACCTCACTTAGTTCTTGTTCTCTTCTGACGTGACAATATTAGATTTGCGAGGCATAGAGAGACTTTCATTTTCTTCAGGCCATTCATAGCCCTTCCCTTGCTCATGTTATCATCATTCGAAGGATTGGACCTCTTCCTTTTTCTCTTGTTGGCAGTTCTCTGAGTGATGCATGGGACATTCATGGGTAAGTGGTAGGTATGCTTCTGCTACATCACGGGGCCAGCCATACACATTAATATGTTACTTTAATTTTATTAGTACATATGGTTAATAGCTTCCAAACTTCTTAATCCTTTACTACTGAGCTGTTATCTAATATGAACCAAGAAGAAAGATCCAGCTTGTAATTATATATTTCCAGATACAGTTCTTGCAACTGTTGAGATTATCTCCTATTTCGATGCACTTGTTTAATAGTTATGTTCAGGTGTCAAGTAAAAGGTTTGCTGATTGCTTGATGTATTAATTGAAGATATTGTCTGGTCCTTCTGTTTTTCGTTGATTTAATGACGTGTTCCACTTCTTCATATGTAATGGCTAGGAAGTTTATAAAATTTTTCCTATTTGTTAAAATCTCAAAGGCTTTTGGATTACCTAGATGTTAATGATCTTTGAAAAGTGCTGTTCCCAAGTGGACATACCTATAGAATTTGCATTGTGGTTTCTTCTTCGTTTTAGTGTGATATGGGGATCTCTCATAGCATCTTCCACTGTTCTCCTGACTTCTGCATCTACATATGCAGATTTCTTTTATTAGGTCTTTGTATTTCCTTCCCACTTATGCATATTTCTGAAGATCATGAAGTCTGTTATTTTGTTTTGCAACCTGTAAAAGGTGTGGGGTGTAATGTCACTCCCCATAGCATTGGGCATCAAAATAGGGCTTTGCTCTTCTCTCTTTTTTGTGGAATGGCTATTTTTATTATTCACAGTTTTGAAGATTGCTATGACCAGTTTTCCCAATAACATTACGTGTAATGCAATCACTGCATGGCTACAGAAAGACTGAAGTCGTGTGTTCAACAAAAGAAGCGAACACTAATAGTATACCTAAAATTCGTAGTATAAGTACATGTTATTTCTTCTTCCTCTTTTACTCTGCCTTTTCCTGTTCAGATGAGATCACCATTTCTGGTGAGTCTCTTTCACATTCCTCGGTACTAAATATCATATCCCGCAAATCTCCTTCATTGCATCTCTTCTCCCTCACAGTCTATCTTCCTCTTTGGTCTTCCTCTCCTCCTACCCCATCCATATTAATTTCAAATACTTCTCTCTGAATATGCCTTGATTCCATCTCGAAATATGTCCATATCATTGTAAATATCTTTTGTACACTTTGGTATTTCTTTCAGCTTTACACATCCTCTGATGTCTTCATTCTTTGTTCTCAATCCTCGTAACCCCACACATCCAGCTTAGTATCCTCACCTCTGCCACGTCCAGTATTTTTTTTTTTCATACTTCCTGATTGCCCATGCCTCTGCTTCATATAGCATTACTGGTCTAATTGCTATTTTATATGCTATTCACTAGAGATGGGAGTTACATGTTGTAACATGATACTGTATCCTATTCCATCAGTGTAAGCTGTTCCAGAAATATTATGTTCCACCAGAGACCCTAATACAAAAGTAACTGTCTGAGCAAAACCAAGGGGAGGGTAGGAGTTTCTGATTGGCTAATGGATATTAGGAAACATAGCAGCTCACTTTAAGGGCACACTCCTGCGCAGGGAGGACCACTATCTGATCTGTAGTGAACTAAGTATCTCTGGCCGTAGGGTAGAGAAAGTGAAATCGGTCTGCAAACGAATAAGAGTAGAAAATCTCCAGGACGGGGAAATTAGACGGAAGTACATGGATATGATTAGTGAGAAGTTTCGAACAGTAGACAGTAAGCAGGTTCAGGATATAGAAAGAAAATGGGTAGCATACAGGAATGCTGTAGTAGAAACAGCAAGGTAATGCCTAGGAACAACTGTTTGTAAAGATAGGAAAAAGCGTACATCTTGGTGGAAAGATGAAGTGAGAGCAGCATGTAAACGTAAAAAGAAGGCTTATCAGAAATGGCTCCAATCAAGGGCCGAGGCAGACAATGATTTGTATGTAGATGAAAGAAACAGAGCAAAACAAATAGTTATTGAATCCAAAAAGAAGTCATGGGAAGATTTTGGTAATAACCTGGAAAGGCTAGGTCATGCAGCAGGGAAACCTTTCTGGACAGTAATAAAGAATCTTAGGAAGGGAGAGAAAAAGGAAATGAACAGGGGAGGGTAGGAGTTTCTGATTGGCTAATGGATATTAGGAAACATAGCAACTCACTTTAAGGGCACACTCCTGCGCAGGCGTGAGCAATAATTTTGTAATAGTTTATAGAGGCAGTACTGATATTCCTACCCTGTTACTTGCTGGCCGGTTACAGAAATTCTTTAGTTATTCGAAGTGCTTTGTATTAGGCTTACCGGTGATGATAATACGGAAGCGTAGTTTCTCAAAACTGTTATGCAGAGTCTTCCCACTTTGCATCTTGTGCTTCACACCGTGACAAGGAGCAAAAGACCTGATACAATTTATTTGGACAAAAACTCAATCACAGGGAAACGGTTTCTTTGAAATGTGCTGTAAGAAGGTACAAAATAATAATTATTATTATTTTCAGAATTCAACTGGTTAATGTAGTTCTCATTAATGTACTGTACATGGTACTCATTACAAGATATTAGAATCATTCCGTATTGACGGTTTTCACTTTACAAAGGAAAGTTGGCTACACAGTTTGCGTCACATAGCTATTGGCTTGTATTCCGGAGATGGTGGGTTCTAATCCCTCTGTTGGCAGCCCTAAAGATGGTTTTCAGTGGTTTCCCATGTACACACCAAGCAAATGCTGGGACTGTTCCTCATTTGAGGGCACGGCCGCTTCCATTCTAGTCCTTTTCTATCCTATCCCATCGTCACCATAAGATCAATCTGTGTTGGTACGAAGTAAAAAGACAAACAAAAAAGGGAAAAAACAGAAAAGCATTCTGGATTAAACTCTGCTTATTTCTTTCCTGATAAGAGGACTGTTTCCTCATCTCTCATTCCGGCAGCATCTGAAGTGTATATGACACTCGTTCATCAACATATTTCTTAATGTCGGGTCTGAGTGTCCGTTTAAATACAGATCCTGGGACATCTAGGAATACACAGATACACCTAGCAATCACGGTGATTTTTACAAATGAAAGTTTCGAAGTGTTAGTTCTCGAAGTGTATATTGGTCATTACAAATTTTTCTAGGAATAGTTAAGAATGTGAGTAACGAGCTGGTGAAAGGTAAAGTGGGAGAGAAGAGAGAGAGATGGAGATATTGTATTGCTATTCATAAGTACTTACTAAGATGCGGTAGGGGCTGCACAAGACAACAGGTATAGTGAATGTTCCTTCCAAAAGTTGACCTGCAACTTGTATATGTTACCTTTATATCCTATTACTCCAACCTAATACTACAGTGTTACGGTTACACAGGAACATGATACTGGAAAGTAACCATTTGTCCCATCCCTACTATTCACTTGAGTTTAGTGGTCAGTTGTTTGTCACTGTGCACACCTGATATATTTTTCCATTCATTCATTCATTCATTCATTCATCCATTCATTCATTCAATTAGGCCATCTTAAGAACAAATGAAACAGTTTTCTTCTTCTTGCACCGAGCGAGTTGGCTGTGCGATTAGGGGTGCAGAGTTGTGAGCTTACATTTGGGATATAGTGGATTCGAACCTACTTTGGCAGCTCTGAAGTTGGTTTTCTGCAGTTTCCCATTTTCATACCAGGCAAGTGCAGGGGCTGTACTTTTTTTTTGTTTTTTTGCTATTTGCTTTAAATCGCACCGACACAGATAGGTCTTAAGGCGATGATGGGACAGGAAAGCCCTAGGAATGGGAAGGAAGCGGCCGTGGCCTTAATTAAGGTAGAGCCCCAGCATTTGCCTGGGTGAAAAATGGGAAACCACACAAAACCATCTTCAGGGCTGTCGACAGTGGGGTTCGAACCCACTATCTCCCGGATGCGAGCTCACAGCTGCGCACCCCTAACTGCACGGCCAACTCACCCGGTGTGTACATTAATTAAGACCACGGTTGGTTCCTTCCCACTCCTAGCCTTTTCCTATCCTATAGTCGCCATAAGACCTATCTGTGTTAGAGCAGATTGCAAAATTTAAAAAAATATCTTGTCTTCCCAAAACTGCTTCCTTCCTCGGTGTTGTTTTCTTTCTTCCATCCATTTACTGCCTGATTTCTTCGTGGCTCTGTCCTAAATTCTTTTCCATTTGCAGTTTGTCCTTTTTTAAGGTTATTTATTTATTTATTTATTTATTTATTTATTTATTTATTTATTTATTTATTTATTTATTTATTTATTTATTTATTTATCATTAAATGAACACAAGTACACAAATGTGTGTTCGTCAAGTAACTTCAAACAGTTCCCGTCCAAAACTTGGCCACTTTGAGAGCACTTGAATTAGCTTGAGTCATTATACATCTGGATGGGCACAACGGACAACATAAGATATGTTGTGTTGTTTGAAATTCAGCACAGTGACGTAGAACTGTCTTGGTTGGAAAATGTTGAGTAGTGTCTCAATTTAGCATTCCTAGGTATTGACTTTTATTGATCATCATCATCTTCATCTTCTTTCTGATGTTTTGTATAAATCTTGTTCTGGTCGCAATTTGTATATGTCATTCTTCCAAATAGTTCCCATAATTTTCCTTAGGATTCTCTTTTCTGTTTTGCTTATTCTTCTGTCTGAGAAGGTACTCAAACACACTATTGCGTATAAAGCTGCTGGAAGGATTACAGTTTTGTAGAGTTTCAGTTTAGCATTCCTGGGTATTGACTTTTATTCATCATCATCATCATCATCATCATCATCATCATCTTATGTTCTTTTATTTGTAATATTTTATTTCTCTTTTCAGTCTGTACTCCCATATATATTTATTATAATATATAACAGTATTTATGGCTAAACTAGTATGTAGTAAGTTCTTGTTCATTTTATACTCATTATCCATTGAATGCTTGGAGTGCTGTGAGTTTAATGCTAACTCTTATTGTTACAGATGAATGCCTCAGGTATCCCTATTACATTGAAAGATCAAAAAATCACATGCTTCCTGTTTACTTGGATTTAAGTTACCGAGGTATGAGGAAAATCACCAAACTGAAGAGGATACACGGAGACATCTGGGTATAATCATTTGATGAATTAACCAAATTTTCCATTTAAGCTTCTCCATCATCTTCCCTTCGTAATTTAATAACATTTATTAAACTCAGTGTGTATATGAGAGTTGTATATTACACAAAATTGTTATCAACTGCGTAAAATGTCAGCGAGTTTGTCCTTGCTATGCAATCATATAGATGATACTGTTCACAGCGTCGTCCACCTAGAGTGCAGGAACATTGAGAGAGATGACGCCTGGTGAAATCCTCGTTGGATGCAGATTCTGAAATGAAATCCATGCGCCGCCATTGTCGTATATAAGTGTCACCGTGGGAAGTTAGGGGCCCTCTATTAATTTGTGCTCATGACCGGCGTGTGATAGAAGCCTTCATCTATTGTATTAGCTTTCTCTTCCCATTCCTTTGTATGGGTTTTGTATGCTGGGATTTGTGGCAGATTGTTCTTTATTGCTACCTCCCGGATGAAGAAATCTGTGTCTGCTAGTAGATAAACGAGTCTGGTCCTTGTCGTTTGGGATAATAGAAGGGCTCTCCGTAGATAGGTTGATTTCACGGCCTCCAGCCTTCTTAGATTAGCGGGAGTAAGATGGATCAAAAGTTTGGTGATTGCGTAACAGGCTATATGGGCAATCTTGATGTGAAAATGTTTTAGAGCTGTGTCAAGTGGTAGCTTTTCAATGGTCTTTGTGCCAAAGTTGGCTCTAATTGCTGCGGTGCATATTTATCCTGTATGTTTCGTTAATTCTTTCCCTATGACTTGAAGGGTTAGTCCTAAGTATTTATAAGAGTTTACCAACTCTGTCTTGTTGTTTCTGCAGTGGATGTTGTCTAAATTAGAGATGGACCCTCTTAGATGCAGCCCTGCCCAGGGAGTGGCGCCCCTGCCTATTTGAGTCCCAGAGCACACTGATCTGGTATGTAACATCTGGTAAAGGGTCCCAGCTCAGGGTAACAAGTGAAGACCTCAATGGCAGCAAAAGCGGAGAATGTGATTCAGTACGGTGGAGCTGGCGGAGGAAGGAACCCATTCCTCTGGGGGTAGTACAGATGGAACCCACTGCCTTGTGGGATGAGGAGGGATCCTCAAAGGCTAAGGGAGTAAACCCCAAAAGAAAATCCTGAATTACGTTAGGCCGAGCAAGCCAGTAAAAGAGCTTACTTGTAGTTGCTTTCAAAACACATAAGGCCAGGCTGAGTGGCGCAGATGGTTAAGGCGCTGGGCTTCTAACCCCAACTTGGCAGGTTCGATCCTGGCTCAGTCCGGCAGTATTTGAATGTGCTCAAATACAACAGCTTCTTGTCGGTAAATTTACTGGCATGTAAAAGAACTCCTGTGGGGCTAAATTCCGGCGCCTCGGCGTCTCCAAAGACCATAAAAGTAGTTAGTAGGACGTAAATCAAATAACATTATTATTAAAACACATAAGAGCCTCGGAACGCATTTATCAACTAAATTAAGAGGCCAGCATGAGCAGACTCATGTCAGGGATGATGGTTTATGGCCTGATGATAGACAGGGTCTTGCCAGAATGCACAAATCCTGGAGGAGACTAACACGGATTGGAACCGTCAACTTACTCAGTCTCACAGAAAAATGTGAAGAACTAGTGGACCTCATGGAAAGGAGGAAATTAATGATACTGGGGCTGAGTGAAACCAAATGGAGAGGGAAAGGAATGAAGAAATTAAGAAAACAGTATACACTGTATTGGCATGGAAATGACAAAGAGATGAGGAATGGTGTTGGTTTCATCATGAGGAAAGATCTAGGAGTCGCTGGCATTCAGTATGTTAGTGAGAGAATAATAAAGGTGACTGTACATTTAGGGAAAGAGAAACTAACTTTGGTACAGGTGTATGCACCTCAAACTGGATGTTGTCAAGAGGATAAGAAACAGTTTCTTGATGATTTGGAAAAAAAAAAAAAAAATTAGTAAAGAGAGATTAATCGTTATAGGGGATCTGAATGCACAGATTGGGACAGATAGAACAGGATATGAGAACGTAATGGGACCTCATGGATGTGGTGGAAGAAATATAGAAGGCAAACATCTCCTTGAATTCTGTATGAGGAATGGGTTGGTGGTGAAAAATAGTTAGTTCAAGAAGAGACAGAGCCATAAGATAACACGTTACAGTTGGGATGGACTACAAAAGACTGTAATTGATTATGCCATCTCAGATGAAAAAAGGGTCGGAATGGTAACAGATGTCAGAGTAATACCCAGTGAGAGTCTTGACAGTGACCACCATCTATTAGTAGCGGATCTGAGAAACTTCTATGTGCCAAACAGGAAAATGCCAAAAATCAAAAGTATGGGAACTCCAGAAAACAGATAAGAGAACTGAGTATCAGAACCGGATAAAATCCCTGCTATCAAGAGATGAAAGAAAAAATGGAGAGGCAGAATGGACCAGACTAATGGCCGGTTTCTGGTACATCACAGTTACCTGTGAGTTACCTAAATGCGCTTGTAACTTTAACTGCACTGTTAATTTTAATGAGTTTCCGGAAAGTTAAATCCACATTTACTGTATAAGCCCTGGTAATGAACAGTACAGTTATCGTCATGTTTACTCCCGTATAATCCTGAATACCAACCGCCACCGAATAAAACCCTCACCCTTAATTTGAGACGGCAAAATACAGAAGAAAATCAAAAATCAAATAACTTGCATACCTTTTTTAATTTTCTTCAAATATACCACAAATATAAATTCAAACAGCTTACAATTAATAAAATCATCACAAAAATCATAAATAAAATCGGTCCAATACTCGGATCCTACACAATTCACCGTCGTCATCTGAAGTTTCACCATAGGAACTTTCGTCGCTGGCATCTTTCCACAAATAGTCGTCCTCACTACAGTCCACTGAATTTGAAATTCCACATTTCTTAAAGCTTTTGGAATGTGAACTCATGCGGTCTTGATCCAGCTGCATATTAGTCCCACTTCAGGCCTCTTCACTCGTCCGGTTGGTGTTAACGTGTGATCACCATCAGACATCCATTCGGTGTACAACTGTTTCATTGCAGTTTTGAAAGGCCGGTTCACGCACACATACAATGGCTGTAGAATAGAAGTAAGTCCTCCGGGAATTATCGCAAGATTGGTTTTTCCTTTCCTCATCATATCTTTTATGGCGTCAGTTGTATGTCCTCGGTAACTGTCCAACACAAGCCTGTTTCGTTTTTGTAACAAAGCTCCCGGGCGACGCTGCCAAACGCACTTCACCCAGTCCTCAACTAACGCACTATCCATCCAGCCGGACTCGTGTGTTCTAACAATAACACCGGACGGCAAGTTTCCTTTCGGAAGTGTTTTCCTTTTCAGAACCACATATGGAGGGAGTTTAGTTCCATCCGCTAATATGCACAACATTACCGTGCATCGTTGCTTTTCATTACCACCTGTTCTGATGGTTACACTTTTAGAACCCTTCATATCCACTGTATTTTCCAACGACATTTCAAAATAGACAGGTGTCTGGTCAGCATTCCCATTTTGACAGCAAAATAAGAATTTTGCTTCCTCAAATGAATAATGTGATGCTGAAAGGCTGTTAATTTTTCTTCATACACCCCAGGGAGACGTTGTGAAATAGACGTACGTCTCCAAATGCACGATCCCTTTCTATGATAAAAGTTTTGGATCCATCCACGGCTTGCAGTAAAACCCTGTGTTTTGAGTTCTTTTGAGATCTCTAGTGCTTTCAATTGACACCACTAGAAACACCATATCCTAACTCACGTTTTTCTGTCACAAATTTTTGGAGTCGTTCTTCAATTTCCGGAAACACTGCACTCTGCCCGTGGAACGCTCTGCAATCGCCATTAGAAGATGTTTCTTCTTCTTCCACCATCCACGAATACACAATTCATCAATATCGTACTTTCTGCCAACAGCACGATTTCCATATATTTCAGCTTTGCTTACAACTTTAAGTTTCTCATGCACAGTAAATGACCACAGACGCCGTTTTGAATCCATCGCTTGCTGTCGAGACAGCACTTTCACGGGGCAGATACGGAACTCGAATGTGAGCGAGGTAGACTTCCGTAACCAACAGTCTCGACTGGAAAATTCTAAATTCCCGTGGAGGGAATTAGATATTTTTCACTCTCGCAAAGTACGATACCCCGCGAGATCAGCTATTGCACACCCAGCATGCCAGCAACACTTGTGAAACAAATAACGATCGAGCATCCGCGGCAGCGGCTTTCATATTTACCGTATATTTACCCATATTCTTTGATTTACCGTATTTCATTATCTTACATTTCGTGTTTACATGCCACTGAAACCGTATTGTGAAAAAATCGATCATGTTTTCTAGAACGCAACTAAAACACAATAAGACCTGAATGCTGAATGCCCGTTTACATGTGGTATATTGAGTACAGTAACCGTATTCAAATCTATTTCAATACTCCATGTAAACAGTAAATATTTACGAGAATGAACAGCTTGAATACGACCTGCACCCAACATTTACAACCAATATTTTGGAGAAAAAAGTGCAGGTGGTATTCGGGATTATATGGTATGTTTTTTAAAAATGTTGGTGATACTGTAAACATTTTAGGGTTATTTTTGTAATACTAGTTACTTTTACTAGCAGAAATTTTCTGCAATGAAAAATGGGTGTCAAATATATACACAGACATCTCAATCAATCTGATTCAGCATGTAATAATCTCTCATAATATGAATATATGTACGATCTAATAATGCAAAAATTAGATATATTTCCCCTTCGTTCTTATTCACAGTAGGTACGCAGACATCGTCGTAAATTTCACCTTACCGAGCTCGATAGCTGCAGTCGCTTAAGTGCGGCCAGTGTCCAGTAATCGGGAGATAGTGGGTTCGAGTCCCACTGTCGGCAGCCTTGAAGATGGTTTTCCGTGGTTTCCCATTTTCACACCAGGCAAATGCCGGGGCTGTACCATAATTAAGGCCACGGCCGCTTTCTTCCAACTCCGAGGCCTTTCCTATCCCATTGTCGCCATAAGACCTATCTGTGTCAGTGCGACGTAAAGCAAATAGCAAAAAAAAAAAAAATTCACCTTTATTGTTGTCATCAGTAAAATTATAAGAATACACTGCAATAACCAAACAGATCACTTTTCCTGATCCAGAACACAACAAGCATAAACGAAAATAATCATATAAATGAAAACGTGCAGCACACTTTGGAACCTATCATTCCTGCACTGATGTCCTACACTAATGGTGCGATATCCATTTGTTTTTGCTGCAACTGTTGCAGACTTTTTTAGTAGACTACAAACAAACCGAAAACTCCTAATTAAAACATGCATATGCTGTTTTTCTCTTCAACGATGCTGGACATGTACGACAAGATTGCCATTTCTTCAGTTTTTCTTCCGTATCTTGGCACCAAGTCTTACGTGCATAATATTGCTTATTCCTGCTCGTATCTCTCTGGGAACTCACTCATTTATCATTCTTCTTTGACATGTAATTTCACCTGATCGATGCCAAACCCTTCAAGAATTCCATTTTATTTCCCGGGCTTAAATGGCACAACTTGAACAACACGAAAGCATTACAAATTGTGATCGCCAATAGCCAGAAGAAAATAGCCATATCACTAAATTTTTCATTAGTAGTTACCTAATGTACTCCTCAAACTGAGAATTTGTAGTTCTTAATAACTAAAACAGACTAGTAATTTGAGATGTTTTACTTACACTGACCACGCAACATGCATTGACAAAAATACTCTCGTAACTGCCGACGTAAAGTCCACCTGAGAATTTCAATTGAACATAGCGAGCTAACGCTGACTCAGGGTGTGAAGTGTGTTGACACAGATAAGAAGGTAACATAAACTACAGCCCCCTGCAAGATTTTTAATTAAGTAAGTCCAGATGTTTTATGTTTATTGGGAGTCTATGAGACCACACCTCAACGGTTAAAGGATATTATAGCATTAAAAAAAAGCAATGAAAAATCTAAATTTATTATTCAGCAGGCTTATAAAATGCATACCAATACCTAAGATATTTATTATTTAGTACAAATGTAAACATTAATGATAAATACTCCATAATTTCAGATTGTGTTCACTAACTGTTTGTGGAACTCATAATTCAAAGCCGTATGAAAGAGACCTTAACATTGTAGCTACACTGAAAGATCAATTTGAGCCTGATGAAAATCCATTTGATCCGAGTTCTATTTTATTTGATGATTCAGTTCCCATATTGGAAGATATATCTACAGTAGAGGCGTCATATTCCGAGGAGATTGTAACCTAAAAAGCTGGAACAGATGACACCATACAAGTGGAATCAGAGACTTAAGTCAGTGATAATGTGAAAGTAAATGTACTGAGCAAAATATTGTTGATTCCCGCACACCCTAGCACGTTAAAACTACAATGAATGACTGTAAATATATTATAACCAGTTCATTATCACTTACTAATGTTTATGAAACTAATATAAGACCTTATACAAAAGGGTATGGAGTGGCACCTCATATCGGTATTTGTTGGAATCAGTTCTAACGTAGAGGTAACTACAGCACTAGCTGCAGTTACCAGTCGTTGCGCAGATAACTGTGAAGAAGCCAATCACTGTTGTTTCAGAAACTCATTTTAAACGTATCACCATGTTAAGTCACTTATATCTATGCATCTATGGATAACTGTCATTCCAGAAACCAGTCATAAGGGACACATTGGTTAAGGAAGCAACTGAAGTTTGTGGAAAGACAAGTATGAAAACAAAGGAGAAGGAAACACCTTGGTGGATTGAATGAGAGCAGGAATCAGGGAAAGAAATCTCTTGCAGAAAGAAAGGGAATGGGAGAAGAATAACCCGGATCTTACTGGAGATGAGGCAAAGATCAGAAACCTCGAACAGTTATACCGAAACAAGAAACTGGACGTTAAAAGAATAGTTACAGAAGAAAAGACTAAGGCATGGAATATATTCACTCAGAAACTGGAGGAAGACAGCAGAGGCAATAAGAAACTACTGTATAGTGTTATTAGAGGTAAAAGGAAACCAATGAATGCCATGAAGGCACTTGAAGTTGAAAATGGAAATCTGGTTAGGAGAGAAAGTGACAAGAGAGAAATCCTGAAGAACCATTTCGACCACCTACTGAATAGACCAGTTCAGGAACAAAATACTGCACCATATCGGTCCTAAATTGAGCTAGTCCCAGGGGTAAGAGTGCGTGGTTGCGTTAGGAAATAAAAGGCGACATGAAAAATCTCTAAATATCTTATACTAAAGAGTACATGGACAGGATTACGACTACATTAATTTTGTGAATAAGAAAGCAGATTAAGGGCTAAGATGGATTTATTTTAGTAAAGAAATAGATTTAATTCACACAAAAATATAATAAACTGAGTAAATATATAAATAAAGTCGACCCCAAATCGATCATAAAAATATGTGTCATGCACATAAGCAAAAATATATCTGACAAGATAATATTGATATCAAACAATCAGGTGACAACCCGGAAAATAAAATACAGAACTTTAATACATTGGAAATCTTGGGTTATCGCTACATTGAGATGGTGTGTCGACTTGGCCAAACTTTCTAAGTCTGTGCCCATATGGCGTGATAATTAAATTGTCTGTATGCTGGCTCGGTATGAAAACAATATACTAGCACGTGATCCTACTTTACATGTATACACTCCGATGATATCAGACACAAAGATAAATGAAACAACTAGTTCAAGGCTATTCCTAACCATCCCACCAAAAAGTATGATTCTACTTATATGCAAATTAACCGATACAGAAACTATTATCCCAACAATTAGCTTTTGTGCTAAAACTCTACAATCAACGCAGAATAACATGATACACACATAAACACAGGACAGTGAAAATACACAGACAAGAATACGCATATACAAAGAACCTGCAATATAAACACATAAATATATACACTTCTTGATGAAGATTATCGGAATATAATTCCAATAAATATAGGCGTTGGATTTGCGTCTTCAGCAAGACACAATATAGCAGTCTATCTCTCTCAATCTCCACGTGGGTCGGACGATCAGCTGTGACCCAGAAACATCTAACTGGTTGGCAAAAGAACGCAAGGTTCATGGAAGTTTGCGGTCTAGCCTCGAAACTACTTTCACTTGAAGGGCCCACAGCTCTGTCAGCTGTCTTCGGCTACCTGCTATGGGAGATAAATTGTCGGGTCTAAGCCGATCTTTCTTCTTCAACTCGAGACACAAAACCTCTCTTTCAACAAACAACTACAGCCACTGCTTTCATTACACGAATATACAAACTGGTTATTTTAACACATAACTCTGCTCTCAGCAGATAAATATGGCTTCAAGCCTATCTCGCATATATACGGCTTCATTGGCCATTCATGTGTACCTCTGGCCTCTTTAACTGATATTTCCTTGGTTCAACCCTTCACGTTCCAGAACTTGCCTTCCTTGCATATTTAAAGACCCTATCTTAATCAGCGCCATTTGTAGCTTTACCGCACATATCGTAGTCATATCTGAAAAGTCGTGCTACGTGCATAGAGAAAAAAATACATCCTGCTCTACTGATGTTAAAATATTCTTACCCAAAACGACACTGAGGGCATACACCCTATTTACCGAATAAAGACTCTATTCTAAATCTCCCTATAAAAATCACACAAAGAAAAAAAAACATAAAATGGGATACTCTAATGAACATAAATGAAATGAAACACACCTACCACTATCTTATCCCTTCATCCCATCCATCTAAATTATATGCACTGTCATGGGCTAGAGCATGCATTTAGCCCTGAACAACATTTACGTTTCTCAAACAAAGCAAGTGCCACTCTGTCTTGACATTTAATTTTAAACATACAACTTGAAAAATGATCTTTCTAGTGCATCTTATCTACCAGCCCGCACCTTGGTGTCATCACCATTACAAACATCTAGATCGAGGTAACTATCTTTCTTTCAAATATACCTTTACTAACAAACGATTAAGCAGTTTGCACTGCACAGCAGTGTGTGGTTGAATTTACACAGTCGTAAAGAAAAAGCTCGCTTCTAGCGTGCGACTAAGTTCAAAATACATCAACACCAAACGGCTCACAAACGAATTAGCAGTGACTCAGCGAATGCGATTTATGGAAATCGAATGAGAGCTGTTGTCCTACCATTCTCTCTTTTAAAGCGTTGCAGAAAACCGAATAATGGCGCTTCTCTCTCAACGACCACACAAGTTCAAACAGCTTTCCGTTAAAATGCATATTATACTCAATAGAACACAAGTAGTCAATATTTTCATACTCAGGTAGATAGTAATTCTAATCTCGATTACTGAATAGGTCAAAACTGTGGAATTATGGCACAGTGACGGACTTCTCCTCTTATATTCAAATGATCCCACTCCTGCGGAGACGAGGTTGGTCAACCTGGTTTTGTTGTCTGGTGGATCCCAATCTTCAAATATCCTCCCCTCCAACTCTCGCTCTGTTGAATTTGAACTCTAGCACAATGGAGCTACGTGACTGCTCTCGCTCAACGGCTCCTTTCAGACTTGAAATAAACGTTTCTGCTAGATGGATACCGGCTTGGCTCTAACAAAGACGTGGCCCTTCTCTCTTCTGGCCTTTGTCTAACTCTCATGCAGTTATGCTTTAATAAATAAACCCACAGTGTTATACATAATCAAATATTAATTAATTGGAGCATATGACAATATGGTTCAATACAGAACTGGAAATCCAAGCCTACAACGAGGAACCTCCCATCACCTGGACAGAAACTGAGACAACCTTAAAAATCTATGCCTAAAGGAAAACCTTTGGGTGCAGATGAAGTGAATGCGGACATAATGAAGGCAGCAGGCATCCAGGGTATACAATGGCTGCACAAAGTACTAAATGCCGTATGGGCAGGCAAAAAATTACCTGCAGGTGGGAGCAAGGGCGTTATCATTCTCCTGTTTAAGAAAGGCAGCAGACGGAAACCCACCAACTATAGAGGAATAACACTTCTGTCTTATGGGCTAAAAATTCTAGAGAAGATAATATAAAGGAGATTGAGAACCATCATTGAACCACAATTAGAGGAGGAGCAATATGGATTCAGAGGTAACAGATCAACAATGGTTCTCATTTTTAGCACCTGGATGCTGATGGAAAAGTATTGGGAGAAAGGCAAGAACCTGGTCATTGTATTCCTGGATATAGAAAAGGCCTATGATAGGGTTATAAAAGATAAGATCTGGGAGTGCCCAAGGAAAAGAAATGTTCCTGAAGGACTGGTAAGGAAAATTCAGATGTAGTACAAAGACTGTACTAGCTGTGTACAAATTGGGGAAGGTCGATCATCAAGGTTTGTGACCAAGAGTACAGTTCAGCAAGGAAGTGCGCTGTCCCCACTACTGTTCATCGCTGTTATGGACAAAATGTCCGACTCGTTGGCTGAATGGTTAAGAAGTTAATATAAATAACCACCTAATTGATACTTTATTATTGCCTCAGGCAAAATTGAATATAAATTAGCACTTTCAGGACATGTTTCGACCACTTAGTGGTCCTCTTCAGCTGTATAAAGAAAGAATTGAGAAGAAAAAACATTAGGACAATGTGCACTTTTATTATTTGTGCTTATTGTCGTAATGTTTTTTCTTCTCAGTTCTTTCTTTATACAGCTGAAGAGGATCACTAAGTGGTCGAAACATGTCCTGTAAGTGCTAATTTATATTCAATTTTGCCTGAGGCAATAATAAAGTATCGATTAGGTGGTTATTTATACTAACTTCTTGATTATACTCATCGATACAGTCATGAAATGGACAACTTGTAAGGCTGAATGGTTAGCGTACTGGCCTTCGGTTCAGAGGGTCCCGGGTTCGATTCCCGGCCGGTTTGGGGCTTTTAATCTTCATTGGTTAATTCCAATGGCCCGCGGGCTGGGTGTTTGTGCTGTCCCCAACATCCCTGCAACTCACACACCACACATAACTCTATCCTCCACCACAATAACACGCAGTTACCTACACATGGCAGATGCCGCCCTCCCTCATCGGAGGGTCTGCCTTACAAGGGCTGTACTCGGCTAGACATAGCCACACAAAATTATTATTATTATTATATGGACAGTATAATGAAGAACGTCAAGGAAGGTGTACTGAATGCAGTGGCCTTTGCTGATATCATGATTTGGGGTGAAACAGAAGAGGAAGTACAGACCAGACTCAACGTATGGAAATCCCAGTTCCAGGAATATAACCTCAACATCAGCGAGACCAAGACAGTGGTGATGGCAGTCAGCAGAGAAGGGCGTCCAGCAAGTGTAAAACTAGGAGACCACCAGCTAGAGTGTGTGGACACCAAGCTCGATAACTGCAGTCACTGAAGTGCGGCCAGTATCCAGCATTCGGGAGATAGCGGGTTCGAACCCCACTGTTGGCAGCCCTGAAGACAGTTTTCCATGGTTTCCCATTTTCACACCCTTAATTAAGGCCGCGGCCACTTCCTTCCCAGTCCTAGCCCTTTCCTGTACTATTGTCGCCATAAGACCTATCTGTGTCGGTGCGACGTAAAGCCAATAGCAAAAAAAAAAATGTGTGTGGATAGTTTTCCTTACCTTGGAAGTGTAATCTCCGGTGATAATTTGGTCAGAAAGGAAATTACAAACAGAGTGCAAAAGAGATCAGGATTCTACCAACAAGTAAGAACACTTTTATGGGATGACATGATTCCAAAACTGGCCAAACTGATGATGTTTAACAGCTATTTCATACCAATATTGACCTATGGTATTGAAGCGTGCACCCTCACACAAAGAGATTCATCAAAACTGCAAGCATCAGAGATGAAATTTCTTAGATCCACCATCCAGAAGCCCAAGATGGACAAGTTAAGAAATGAGGAGGTGAGGAAAGAGGCCGGAATAAAGACATCCCTGTTAGACCAAATCAGCACATCCAGACTACTGTGGTACAGGCATGTGGTGAAGATTGAGCCTACAAGAACAGCCAGAATAAGTTTGGAAAGACAGGTGGATGGGAAAAGACCTGCAGGAAAACCTAAAACCCAATGGATGGACATGATCAAGGTTGATCTAGTTACCAGAGGATGGACAGTGGATGATGTTCTCCATGACAAGTTGTATATGAACAGGAAGAAGTGGAAGAGGCTCATTAACAGTACCCGGAAACTGGAACTGTTCAATGATGAATGAATTATTCACTGTAGTCGCATAGAAAAGACATAAAATTCTATGGAATATAGGACGAATGCAATTGATCAAGAAAATATTCCTCCTCATCAGTATGGAAACCAACAAACCAAAGTACATTGACTAGTAGACACCAAAAAGATTCTCACAGAAGTCAGTATTGACCCTCAGGCAACCACATGGACTATTTATAGAAATTTAACTCATACAAGTTCATATCCAAGAAATTTGAAACTCAAAAATGTTTGGACTCAAGAACGGTGACAGACCCATAGTAAGAGGATGAGAAACTTTTGAGAGAAGATAAGAACAAGAAGTACCGGGCGAGTTGGCCGTGCGTGTAGAGGTGCGCGGCTGTGAGCTTGCATCCGGGAGATAGTAGGTTCGAATCCCACTATCGGCAGCCCTGAAAATGGTTTTCCGTGGTTTCCCATTTTCACACCAGGCAAATGCTGGGGCTGTACCTTAATTAAGGCCACGGCCGCTTCCTTCCAACTCCTAGGCCTTTCCTATCCCATCGTCGCCATAACACCTGTCTGTGTCGGTGCGACGTAAAGCCCATAGCAAAAAAAAAAAAAAAAAAAAAAAAGAACAAGAAGTCTAATAGTTCTCTGTGCTCCTTAAAGGGCCAAAATATATTATATAATAATAATAATAATAATAATAATAATAATAATAATAATAATAATATCCAGTCATTTCTGGGGTCACTGGAGTCACCTAGGTCAATTTGGTTTTGGCTGGGTTTAAGGCCACATACCTTTCCTGATGCCACGTGATTTTTGAGATGAAAATCTCAACCCAGAATTGACTGGGATTCAAACCTCGGCATTCCATGTGGGCCTCTTCATTTCTACTCCCTGCCTGCTGGAGAATTGATGATAATGATGACTTCCACAGAGAGACAAAAATTAAATAATTTTATTAATTTTTTTTACGTCCCACTTACTACTTTTGACGGTTTTCGGAGATGTCGAGGTGCTAGAATTTTGTCCTGCAGGAGTTCTTTTATGTGCCACTAAATATACCGACATGAGGCTGACATATTTGAGCACCTTGAAATGAAATGGCGTATGGCTTCTAGTGCCGGGAGTGTCCGATGACTTGTTCGGCTCGCCAGGTGCAGGTCTTTTGATTTGACGCCCGTAGGCGACCTGTGCGTCATGATGAGGATGAAATGATCATGAAGACGACACATACATCGAGCCCCAATGCCAGCGAAATTAACCACTGATGGTTAAAATTCCCGACCCAGCCGGGAATTGAACCCGGGACCCCTGTGAGCAAAGGTCAGCACGCTAACCATTTAGCCAAAAAAATTTTTTTTTAAACTTCAAATACCACCGGACTGAGCCAGGATCAAACCTGCCAAGTTGGGTTCAAAAGCGCCTCAGTCGTCTGAGCCACTCAGCCCGGCTACAAAAATTAAACCAAAGATTAAAGCATCATTACACACCTTTTCCAAGGTAAAAACAAATTATTAGCCAAAAATAATTCAAAATACGCAGGCAGAAAAACAATTATATTTATATCATGTGAACCAGCTGTCTGTTATAATGTAGTTTTATGCCACCCACTCTTGAATGACTACCTAAAAACAGCGTGAATGCTACAGAAAGTCTCAGTCAAGGCCATACGCGATGTGTCCTTTTTTCTCTCTCTCTCTGTTTTATGTTGCACTGACACAGAGAGGTCTTGTGGTGACGATGGAATGGTTGCCTGGTGTGAAAACGGGAAACCACTGAAAACCGTCTTAAGGGCTGCCCTCAAGGGGGTTGCAACTCACCATCTCCCAAAAATGCAAACTCACAGCTACGTGACCCTAATCGCATAGCTAACTCACTCCTTAGCAATGTTTCTGACCAAAGGAGTGGCCGCGTGGTTTGGGGCATGTAGCTGTCATCTTGCATTTAGGAGATAGTGGGTTCGAATCCCACTGTTAGCAGCCCTGAAGATGGTTTCCCATTTTCACAACAGGCAAATGCTGGGGCTGTACCTTAATTAAGGCCACGGCTGCTTACTCCTAACCCTGCCCTATTTTATCATTGCCATAAGACCTGTGTATGTCTGTACAACATAAAGCAAATTCTAAAAAATAAAATAAAAAAATCATTGTCTCTAATGGGTCATTATTTGTCCTCAGAGTTAACAAAAAACAGGACTAACCATAGTATTAATAAACAAGCAGTAAGCATAGCAGTGGCATACGTTTATTCCCATTAAGCTGATAGCCAACATACTTGTAGCTGGCTGTGGTTTGCCGAGTGTGGTGAAAGTTCAGGTTTCCTACAAACTATAGTAAAATTAAGTTATGTACCAGAGTTTTACTAGTTGAATGACCGGGCGAGTTGGCCGTGCTGTTAGAGGCGCGCGGCTGTGAGCTTGCATTTGGGAGATAATGGGTTCAAATCCCACTTTTGGCAGCCCTGAAGATGGTTTTCCGTGGTTTCCCATTTTCACACCAGGCAAATGCTGGGGCTGTACCTTAATTAAGGCCACGGTCGCTTCCTTCCTATTCCTAGGCCTTTCCTATCCCATCGCTGCCATAAGACCTATCTGTGTTGGTGCGACGTTAAGCAAATTAGCCAAAAAAAGAAAACTAGTTGAATGTGGCAAGGACTGCCCTGTTTGAAAATTGAAGTTCCATGTACAAGTAAAAATATTGTTGCAATGTGGGATTCAAACTACTGAACCTACTATGGTCTGACTAGTATTCCGATATTTCCCACTTAGGGCCGGTAATATAGTGAAGGGTTAAACTGAAGATTGAGTTAAATTGTAACTTGAGTTTAAACTGATGTTGAGTCATATGATGGCCGGCCTAAGTTAAACTGAGGTGAAGAAGGAAATATACGATCTTGGTAGCAGTGACTTGTGAGAAAAGACTGTCAATAATGTTGTGCAGTGACTTGCAAGAAAAAATGACCATCAATAATGCTTTGTTTACTTCTTGTAGGTAATATGGTGGATAAAAACAATAAACATTGACCTAATTTTACTTCTAAGGAAATAGAATTGTTTGTGCAATTAGTACAGAGATATTGATATAGTCCGTGAAACAGTGGCCTTATGAATTCCTCCTAAATCTCCCATTGTAATAAACTTATTACTGGAGGCATGAAACTGCAATGCTATTTGGTAGCTGACTGAGGGGTTCTGCAGCATGATTTCTGAAATAGAAGAAAGTTACTTTCTTTTCTAAAATTTACACTTTTGATATTCAAACAGTTCAAAAAGTCATTTTTACACTCTTACCTTTTCATTGCATTTTTATTCTAGCACCAATTTGCTGAAGTAGGGTTATGACAGTCTGTTTTGTAAGCCAAAACCTATTTAAAACTCTGTTTCATTCCATATATGAAAGTGACGTGCCCTTGCTTGAAAAACTTGTGGTGCCGGTGGTCGTTCAATGATTTGAACCACTTCTTCATCATCACTTAGTATTTCTTCAAACACCTCAAAAATATCTTCGAGATCCATTCATTCTGCCATGTTGTAAGGTTATGTATTCTTAAACTTCAGTTTAAACAGTGGATGAGTGGCAGTAAAATTAATCTATAGTTAAATAGATTAATAATATACAATACTAAATAGAAGGAAGGATCCACCTTTCAATACTCTGTCATTAAGTTGAACCAAATAGAAGTTACAACCTGTTCATTTGGGACCGGTTTCAACACATTTGAAGTGTCATCATCAGCCAGTTAGCAAAGCAGTGCAAAAATTATGTCATAAAGATCTAAAAACACATAACACAATGATCACAGACAAAAAGAGAATGTAGAAAAATTAACACTATTTTGTGACGAAGCAATTCCAGTTGATGTTCGTAACACAATGATCACAGTCAAAAGAGTAAAAAGAACAACACTATTTTGTGCTGAAACAAATCCAGTTGAAGTTCATAAGCAGGTCTAGTACAATCTTGTTGTGCCGCATTCACATATGAAGACGTATGAAGATGTTGTATTTGAGGTCAATAACGAGTTAAAGGACTTGTTCCAAGATGAAAACTTGAAGGATAACTCATTATGAAATTGAACTTGTGTTATGCAGTTATGTTGCTAGTTGTTGTTGAAACCAGTCCCAGATGAACAGTTTGTAACTTCTATTTGGTTCATATTAATAACAGAGTATTGAAAGGTGGATCCTTCCTTCTATTTAATATTGTATATTCCTCTATTCAATACGGACCAATCATGAAAAAAAATTTAACTTTAAAAGTTTTATAATACGCGACTAACAGATAAACCGAAGTTTAAACAGAACCAACAGTTTAAACCTCTATTATAACACCAGCCCTTTGTGAGGAGCTTAGTACATTGTAGGCCATGTCTGGCTCCGCAATATTAGAACATTCAATGCCTAGGCTTTTTAACCAACCCCATCCCTTAGGATTCCTTTCCCTCTTATTCTTGAACTGATCATTCCTTCTTGATTTTCTACTCATTTTGATAGTCATATTAATTATGTTCCTGATTAATAGGGAATAAAGACTACATAGTTTTGAAGCTCGTAAAAGCAATCATTTCAACAACCACTCCCATGGATGGACTTTCTCTGTTATTTTAACTCTTACAATAATAAAAATACAGTATATCAGATATGAAAGATTGGAAAGTGTATCTTCTGTAAATTTTTCCCTAATAATTTTGGAGATATTAAGAAGTTTGTGGAAAATGTAAAACCATGAATATCTCCATTATTATTCCTTGTACAGTAAAATCGCATGAAATGTAAAACAATGGAAATCATAATTTGCACAAGTTTTATCCTGTATAGTTTTTTGATGTGGCTTGTATTAACAGAGAAATTTGAATTTTCCTGTTTTGGCCTCCTTACTGCTGTGATGCCACTGTAAACCAATCAAATAATATATAGCCTAGTGTACAACTCGACTGTCCCTTAACTTAAATTTTGGTCTTTGAGAAATCTCTGTTTAGCCATTTCCCTGTAGTGTCGTATACTTTTGTATACCTATTCCGACTTAAAAATTTGAAAGATTTGAAGTGAACTGATGAAATTATAATTTTATTTATATTCTGTAGATAATATTGTCGTCTTCTTTTCAAATTTGGCAATCTAAGGACCACGGAAAGTAACCCTGTGCATTCATCTTGACCCTTCTTTTCTTGACTTCCAATAGTTCTTCTTCCTTTCACTTTGCTGTTTCCTCTTTTCTTGTGACCTTTCCTATTCTCCTTCCCCTGGAAACCCTTAAAATTTTGTATCAATCTTGTGAAAGTTGTTCTGTCTTTTTTACCTTGGATCCACTAGTTGCCTTTTCTTGCTTTTGTAAATTTTGTTCAACACTCGTTTTGTCAATCTGTTGTTTTCCATCCTCATTATGTGACCAAAATAATTTCTCTTCTTTCTGATAGTGTCTGACATCCGTTCATTTTCTTTGTCCTTGTATAGATATTTATTCCTCCTATGTCTAAAATCTCCTCCCTCCGTTTTCAATGGTCCCCAGATTTTCCTCATTATTTTCCTTTTCTTTTCCTCTATCTCTTCTATTTCACCAGCTTTCATAGAGAACATGCATTCTGTGGCATATAGACTCTCTGGTTTGATTACTGTTTTGTAGTTTTTAAAATATTTTTCTTGAGAAATTCTTCTTACTGTAGGTATCTTTAGTCAGTTGGTATGCTTAGATAAGCTTGTATTAAATTGGACTGGCCAGCAGTGGCGGCTCGTGATGATAAAAATAGGTGGGGTACGTTGAACATATTAGGAACATTAGGAATCAAATCAATTAAATTCATCTTACCTTTTTATTTCTTGCATATAAAATTGTGATTGTAGGTTCTATTTTTATCTTCGAACACTTGATTTATGCTAAGCTCTGGTCTTGGTCGGCCCATTTCTTTAGCTAAAAATCTGTTTTCGTAATTAAGCGAATCTGTTTGTAAGTAGCTCACTTAATTCATTTTAAAAACACTTATGCTCGCACAGGAATACACTCAGATACATCACAGTAATCTTCACACACTTTTCAGACTTACAATGAACATCGACACCGATGGACACGATTAATCTAACAGACGTACAAGGTAAGCACAGGTTTGCTACAAACACTACTTTTGCGTGCGTTAATAATACATATGCCGACAAGAAAGTAGCTGGGTGCTATCTAGTAGGCTGTAGAAGTAAGTTCAAAATACGAACTAGCGCTGAAGTGTCACGTCGTAGAAATACTGTGACGGGGTCAATGGAATTTGCCATAACCCCCTTCACCCCTCACAGCTCGCAGAATGAGGGGATGATGTTCAGTTATAAGAACGAGTCGGTCCCATCCAGGATTAGACCTTTACTATGTTGCCTAGTTTAGTCCAGGGCTGCTAGAACAAGTACAACCATGGTGAATCATAGCCTCTTGAACTCACTGAAGATGGTCATGACACTAATTGTGCATAATGTTGTTCTGATTTTTATAATAGTTTTAATCGGTGGAGGGGCACGTGACCATGTGACCTAAAGGCAGAACCGCGCCTGCTGGCCAGGATAAATAAAGCCTTCCTAGCTTTTGGTGGGAACATTTTGTCTCCTGAAATGTTTTTCTATACAAAAGTATGCTATTGGACTTTGAGGAGCATAAATACCAATGTTGTTTTATGTGTTTCAGGCTTTGGAAAAGGAGCTGAAGGACTACTTAGAAGAAAAGAACCAGAAGATTGTAACTTCTCAAGTACATGAACAATGTGGCCATATTTTCTTTAAAGGTGACCATGTACACTACTGTCAAGAGTGGCTCTTGAGTAAAGGATTCTGAAGCACTGAATGTTAAGGACTGAACATTTTTGGAAGTGTGTACCTATTGTAATGTTATTGTCAGTAATGATTTGTGCCAGAAAGTGTACCCTTCTATTAATCAATATTAGTCTTCAATTAAATATACTTTATTAAGAATGGTTCTTGTATGATGCATTGCTAAAAGTGTCACCAAGCTATTTTTCAGTTATAATCTAAAGTCGGTACATATGATCATCTTTCTACAAATTAAGTTATACTTAATAGCAATTTGCTTCATGAAGTTCAACGTTATGAACTTATTGCAGTTCTAGCGATAGCTATTTAAATGCTGCTTGTTCAGTGAAGTTAGTTGAACTTCATCAAGTCAAGGGGAGCCTTGACTTGTTTCAGTTTGCCTGAGATTTTATGTAATAGGAAGCTTTCTGGTAAGTTTCATATAATGAAAATATAGGAGTTAAATGTAACATAATGGCATATTGTAAAATATCAATGAGGTTAGGGTCATTTAATATGGATGACATGTACCGCCGGCATAAATTTTTCATTCATGTAACTGAGATTAATACTTAAGTTTTATTTGAATTTAAAATAAAAGTTTATAGCTCTTAGCAGAAAATATATTGTCAGAATTAAAGAATGTTTGGAAATATTAGCCTGTTTTATTTCTCTTTGTACCATTTGCAACAGCAAGATGATTGCCATACTTCCTTCTCACCTCCATTTCAACAAAAAAAATTATTTGCATACTAAAGGACAACTCCCATATTCAAATCTTGTAACAATGTCTTTGCATATTCTCATATTATAAAGTTAGAATTTATTGTGCAGAGCATTAATCAAGACTGACTAACTTAATCAAGACAAGTACTCCATGAACCACTATGAATACTTTTTTTTTTTTTTTTTTTTTCTAGGGGCTTTACGTCACACCGACACAGATAGGTCTTATGGCGACGATGGGATAGGAAAGGCCTAGGAGTTGGAAGGAAGCGGCCGTGGCCTTAATTAAGGTACAGCCCCAGCATTTGCCTGGTGTGAAAATGGGAAACCACGGAAAACCATCTTCAGGGCTGCCGATAGTGGGATTCGAACCTACTATCTCCCGGATGCAAGCTCACAGCCACGCGCCTCTACGCGCACGGCCAACTCGCCCGGTACTATGAATACTAGAAAGGTTTTATTAAGTTGGTCTTGTTAGACAAATAAGTAGCTAACTATGAATACTGGCCGAAGCATCATTTTGTGGTGCAGCCTGAAATATTATTATACAGAAGAAGATAAAGCATATTACCAAGACTAGGACAAAAGGAACACACAAATATCTGGTGGGGACTTCAGTGTTATGAATCAAACTGAGTGGAAGAAAACCCAGTTTGAAGTCAATAGCAGAGCAATAAGAATTCTTGGTTCAAAGTAATTTCAAGACTTGGACAAGATTGTAATCTTAACATTGATGCTTTCACAGCCCGTACTTGTAGACATGATTTGGGCTTATGCCATGTCAAGAAAACAAGATGAAACTGTTTACCTTTCACAGAGAACTTTGTTCCGCGTCTTCAGAAGAAAATCTCGACTGCTCACGAGGAAGACTTCTCCAGTAATGAAAGTTTGAATTTAGACGTTAGTAACAGAAGTGTAAGTGGTGCGTTCTTCCGTCGCCAGATGTCTCACTGTATGCAGTACAGCGCCAGAATTCGAAACAGAAGCTGATGGCACCATCAGAATCGGTCTGGGAGCGAAGGGGGTGTGTGTGTGTGAGAGAGAGAAAAACTGGTGTACACACATGTGAAAGTATGACACTGACACAAGCCTGGAAAGAAACATCTGATGATGAGGAATGTACAAATTAGGAAAATACGAAACGAAATAGCAGTAGTGAGAGGACAGGGAAGAGAACAACCCATGCCAGCCATTAAGGATTTGCGTAGATAGTTCTCTTCCCTGTCCTTTCACTATTGTTATTTTGCTTCGTGTTTTCCAAATTTGTACGTTCCTCATCATCAGATGTTTCTTTCCAGACTTGTGTCAGTGTCATACTTTCATATGTATGTACACCTGTTTTGTGCTCCCCCCCCTCCCGGACTCGATTCTGATGGTGCCGTCAGCTTCCACTTCGAATGCTAGCTCTGTACTGCATACAGTCAGCCACCTGGTGACAAATGAATGTACCACTTACACTTCCATTACTAATGTCTAAATTAAACTTTCGTTACTGGAGAAGTCTTCCTTGTGAACAGTTGAGATTTTCTTCTGAAGACGCGGAGCAAAGTTTCTGCGAAACGTAGACAGTTTCACCTTGTTTTCTTGACATGGTATAAACCCATATCGTGTCTACAAGATTGTAATCGTTAATGCAAATTGTTGATATATTACATGAAATGGTAGTGTTAATTGTTTAAAGGGGCAAAGCAATGTGATTATCAGCCTTGTGTAACGTAATTTGGAAGAGGAAAAGTCCTGACTGGGATATGCCAGCGATGAAACTGGGTAGAACCAGTTCGAACAACTTGACTACCGGTACTCCCTGCTACGGTACCGGTTCCATATTCACATGTGTTGCTATCTGTGAGAGCAATGAAGAATCATGCATAGCTGAATGACAAGGAGTACGAAGAGATATGGTCAGCCATCAGAGGAAACTTAACACGATTTATTCACACACTCGTAGCGATAATGCTCAAATGTTCAGCAGTGTGAAGTTCTATGGAAAGGGTGCATTACTAAATGTAAGAGCAGCCTGAAGTGTAAACACATTGTTGACGGGACCAGAATCTACTTGTGTTTGGCTGGCCGAACATTGCTGACAGGTCCCAAGTTAACTCGTGTTTATGAAACTTGTACATTCGGTGACATCTGTTGGAACTTCTGATACTAGCTAGCAGTCAAGGTTGATAGAATCTTGGTGTTGGTTTTGTTTATTCATGCTACCTTTACTTTTCATTCTTCTTCTGTTTTATGTTTAATTTTCTTAGTCTTCCAACCTCATGTTTACGTCATTCAAAGAGCCATATGATGGGCGAGATGGCGTTTTCCCAGACTGACCGCATGTTTATATCTGGATGAAATATTTAATGAACTGTATACAGATAATTATTCAGAATGCCCAAGTAACTTTGAAGAATGCGAGTTCGATATTGAAAGCTCTTCTGAAGAAAGTGTGAGTAGTGATGCTGAAGATATACACCCTTCAAAACAATGTGAAATCTGTACACATTTGCTGTGTGCCCCTTCACCAAGATCATTGCTACACAACTTCCCACACCAGAAAACATTATTAGGAGTCCTACAGAAGGTTTACAGTAAATTTTTATCACAATCAGTACAAGGTTAGTGAAGCCAGGTTAATTTGATTCTATGCGTGCGCTTTCACATTAAGTTATTCAGGAAATGGCCAGCCACAGGTGATGTACAGCATAAGGAGCACCTGGTCAGCAATGTATTAAAGAGCACAATGATCCTAGTTGTAAATTAGAAATTGGCTCATAGACTAAAGTGCATTCAGTTATCGGTAATAGTCGCAGAATCATAATGTTCCATTCGATGTTCAATCAAGTTTTCATATAGGGAATTAATTTCTATAAGTTCAACTATTATACTACAGATGTAAATGAACTGAACAAATGTGTATCAGCCCCTTGTCAACAATATTTGTGGGTTTACAAGCAAAATGCATTAAGTAAATAAATCTTCCTTGTGGAAAGAACAGGCAGGTTTAAAGGTTTCAGCATTCTTTCATCTGCTCTTAGAATAAGAATATTTCTCTTTAAAATTATTAAATGATAGTTTTTGTAGATGAAATTATTAATGTATTTTACCTGAAGAAATTCCTGTCTTGATACTTGGCAAGAAAATAGAAATTTAAACATTCAGTGCCCAACGACTTTGAATGACCTAAGACATATAAGAAATAAATTGACAAGAGGTTCAACCTTTACAATACAATATATCAAGTAAATTACATTAGTCTTGGCACTAGTTTCAGAGTGGCCATCTTCAGCCAAAATAAGGAGTACGAGTATCTCAGATCATGTGATAACTAAAACATGTGTATATACCGATAAAGACAATGTTGCAGGAATAAGTATAACATTAAAATACATATAACAACAAAAATGATGATTGTGATCTTCTTGTGATAATATGATGATGTCTTTTAAGCTGATTTAGGATCTCAAGCAATGAAGTAAATCTGAAAATGACAGCCAGAATTAGGAATGAATAAACAAACAGAAAAGGAAAAAAAGGAGAAAAATTATTTTTGAGACTCACCTCTAGAGTGAAATATACAGTACATCTAATGTCTGATGTAGAACAAATCACTGACATCCTATAGGAAGCAGGCAAGGGTTGTCAATTTATTTCTTATTATTGCACTTCAATACAGAACAAAAATTCAATTTATGACCTAAGGTATATCACCAGAGAATAGACCAGAAGAAATTGCATAGGGAAGTGTGAAATGTTCTAAAAACTGACTTAACGTGTTTTGCTTGTGATCCCATGATATACCTATGGGCAGTGGAAGAGAATAGCCTACATTCACAGTATGCCCTGTCTGTTGTAAGTGGTGACTAAAATGGGAGCTCTCGACCTGAGCATGAGTTTGTGAATAACCTCGCTGAATCTGACAGAGCTTCCATGTACTCGTACCCGGCTTCCCACTTTCATCCTTATCTGACCTCCCTCAGTCAATATGATTCTCTTTGGACCGGACAGTATTAGGTTTGCGAGGCATAGGGATTTGAATTTTTGTGGCCCCTCCTTTTCTTCTGCCAATACCTCATTATTGGAAGGGTTATCTTGAAGTTTTTTCTCTTCTGATTAGAGTTAAGAGGGAATTGTTATCTATTTGTACTTCCCCTTAAAACAATAATAATAGCCGGGCTGAGTGGCTCAGACGGTTGAGGTGCTGGCCTTCTGACCCCAACTTGGCAGGTTCGATCCTGACTCAGTCTGGCAGTATTTGTAGGTGCTCAAACACGACAGCTTTGTGTCGGTAGATTTACTGGCACGCAAAAGAACTGTGGGACTAAATTCTGGCACCTAGGCATCTCCGAAAACAGTAAAAAAAGTAATTAGTGGGACATAAAGCAAATAACAGTATTATTATTAAAACAATAATAATCACTATCACCACACCTGTAATCAGTATTTACGGAAAAGTTCGTGAAGTGAATTAGCAGTGTGGTTAGATTCGTGTAGCTGTGAGCTTACATTCAGCAAATGGCGGGTTTGAATCCCCCTATCGGTAGCCTTGAAGATGATTTTCCATCGTTTCCCATTTTCATACCAGGCAAATACTGGGGCTGTGCCTTAATTAAGGTTACGGTCACCTCCTTCTCACTCCTATCCCAACGTCACCATAAGACCTATCTGTGTCGGTGCTTTATAAAGCAAATTGGAAAATAAAAAAGATTTGCAGTGTGTTAGAATATTTAAGTTTTATCACAAACCAACGTTGCATTTAAGTCATTTAAATCTCCTTGGAAGTACTGTATTTTGGAATCAACTTTGATGCAGGATTGTGTTTATTGTAAATTACGCCTGCTTGGAATTGAGAATTAGTACAAGATTTTAAATTTCTTCCTTTACTTTCCAAAAATTGTGTTAATAACCACGGGCATTATTAAATGCTGAACAATAAAAAGTAATTGAAATGCATTGTGGAGGCAGTAAAAACAATATAGGGCAGGATATGTTGGGGAAACTTACTGTAATCACTCTCATGAATAAATCGAAGATATGAGGGCAAAAAAATTAAGTTACACTTCCAAGTATGGCCATTTATGAAACCTTCTACACAAAGGCAACACGCCTATGACAACATACAATGTAAGTTCACTTTTCCACATAGTCCTCAAGAGACCGTAAACATTTCTCGGAACGGCCAATCAACTTTTCGATTCCAGATGCGTAGAAATCACCTCCAGCGCTATGTAACCATCTGGAGACAGCTGCCTTCACCTCCTCATTGTTTCGGAATCGTTCACCGAGATCCTTTTTCAGCTTACCGAACACATGAAAATCGCATGGCAGTAAGTTTGGACTGTATGGAGGATATTGTCATGCCTCCCAATTGAATCGCTGCAGCAGTTTGGACGTTTGATGTGCCGTGTGAGGTATTACATTATCGTGCAACAAAATCACACCGGCGCTCAATTTTCCCCGCCGCATTTCTTTAATTCTCTAACGAAACCGGTTCAACGTTTGACAATACGAGGCCGAGTTGATTGTCATACTTTTCGGCATAAAATCCAATTGCACCACATCCTCCATGTCAAAGAACACTGTCGCCATTACCTTTCCTGCTGAAGGTTGGACCTTGGCCTTCTTTCGTGGTGGTGATGTGGTGTGCACCCATTCCATCATGTTCTCTTTGTTTCGGAGGTGAAGTGGTGGACCCACGTTTCATCCCCTGTGATGATTCACAGCAGAAATTTACCCTCCACAGAATACCATTGCAAAAATGCCAGTGACCATTGGAAATGTGGTCTCTTGTGAACATCGGTGAGCAGACGTGGAACCCATCTTTGACACAGTTTACGGAATCCAAGGGGCTGGTGAACAATGGAGAACACACTGCCATGCGAAATGTTCAGCAGGCTGGCATTTTCCTGCAGTGTTTTGCGCTGATTCTCTGTAATGATCCCATCCACATGGTCAACATTTGCAATGGTATTGGATGTTGCAGGCCTGCCTTCGCGATATTTGTCCTTGAGATCCGTGCGTCCGGCGTCAAATTGCTTACACCACTTTACAATACCTTGCATGCTCACCATATACAGCACTGATTTCACAATATATGTCTGTGCAATTGAGCCGTTTAGCCCATAGAAATCTGATAGTTGCACGCACTTCCAATTTGGAGTGAACATCCAGTTGACGCGCCATTGAGCCTAGACTGCTCTGCGCACACAACACAACGGGATACTACACCAACCTTCCTATCGGATGTGTCAACAATCACTGTAATTTACTCTACATTGGCGACGGTCATAAAACATCATGCTCTTGCGGCGAGCTAGTGAAACTTACTTTTTGATTTGCCCTTGTACCTAGCCTTCCTCTGTTATTTTCTGATTTTTTATCCAGCTTCATCACCTACCTTTAAACAATCTTGGCTATTATACACACATAATTTCATAAAAATTGATGTAGAACTACTCTTTGAAACAAACCTGTTATATAATTATGATGATTTTGTTCTGTCAAATTCAGCCTTTGGCGATTCTGTGATTCATAGTTCTCCAGGTTGTTTTGTTCCACACTGCATCCTTTAGTTGTCCATTATCATATAGGTATCGATTAGGTGGCTAAATAAATCTTCGATTCTTAGATTGTCATAGCGATACGGACAGGAAGTGGATAGTTTGTAATCCTGTAGTTGTGCCAGGGTAAGGTTGATAGATGCAAAAGTTGAAACCTAGAAAGGCAGATGGGTTTGATAATATTGTATAATAATAATAATAATAATAATAATAATAATAATAATAATAATAATAATAATAATAATAATATAATATATTAAAGATTATGAGTTGAGATATAGTGCCATATCTGAAATCCTTATTTGATTACTGTTTGTATGAAGGAGCGATACCAAATGAATGGAAAGTTGCAATAGCAGCCCTAGTGTACAAGGGAAAGGATGACAAACATAAAGCAGAAAATGACAGGCCAGTCAGCTTGACGTGTATTTCGTAAGCTGTGGGAAAGCAGTCTTTCTGATTATGTTAGACATGTTTGCAAAATTACTAACTGGTTTGGTAGAAGGCAGTTAGAGTTTCGGAAAGGTTATTCCACTGAAGCTCAACTTGTAGGAATCCAGCAAGATACAGCAGATATTTTGGATTCAGGAGGTCAAATGGACTGTATCGATATTGACTTATCCAAGGCTTTTGATAGAGTAGATCATGGGAGATTACTGATTAAAATGAGGGCAATTGGACTAGACAAAAGAGTGGTTGAATAGGTGGTTATATTTCTAGTAAATAGAGAATTAGAGTAGGTGAAGCATTTTCTGATAATGATTAAGGGGAGGGTCCCGCAGGGCAGTATTATTGGACCTTTATGTTTTCTTATGTATATAAGTGATACGAGTAAAGATCTGGAATCACAGATAAGGATATTTGCGGATGATGTTATACTGTATAGAGCAGGATTGTGAGTGACTGCAGGGCGACTTAAACAATGTAGTGAGATGGACAGTAGACAATGGGATGAAAAGTCAAGTTGTAAGTTACACCAAGAAGAAAAGTCTTCTCAGTTTTAACTAGTGTGTTGATGGGGTGATGGTACCTCATGGAGAACAATGTAAGTACCTAGGTGTTAATATAAGAAATGATCTTCATTGGGATAATCATATTAATGAGGTAGTAAAGAAAGGTTACAGATCTCTTCACATGGTTATAAGAGTACTTAGGGGTTGTAGTAAGGTTGTAAAGGAGAGTGTAAGACCGCAGTTAGAGTATAGCTCCAGTGTATTGGACCCTCACAAGGACTGGTATGTTTCGAGCTGTCAGTGGTGAGTTGGTGTGGAATGACATAAGTAGAAGAATAAGGTTGAGTAGAGCTTTCAAAAGTAGGAAAGGTCATAATATGAAGATAAAATTGGAATTCAAGAGTACAGATTTATATTCAGTTATAGGACGAGGAGTAAGGGATTGGAATAAATTATCAAGGGAAATGTTCAATAAATTTCCAAGTTTGTTGAAAATATTTAAGAAAAAGTTAGATAAACAATTATAAATAAATGTAAATATGAGACAAACAATTGATAGGGCACCTGCCACCTGGGCGACTGCCCTAAATGAAAATCATTGATGACTGATGATAATTGTGGTGTCTATCCAGTGTGTCCTCTGGCAGCCAGGTCATCTCGTTCTGCTGATCATTCCAAACAGGGTTGCGTTTTCTTAGGAATCTGCGCATAAAATACATTAGTCTCAGCTTCATAATCTCATCAACCAATGACATATTTATCTTGACATGCTCTAAAACTCATTTATTGGTGACTTTTGCAGGCCATAGTATTCATAAAAGCCTCCACCAACACCAGAGCTCAAAAGCATCAATCTCTCTCTTGTGTGCTTGTTTCAGTGTCCAGCTCTCACGTCCATGCGTGAATATATTGGGAAGATGATCATGTGGACTAATCTATATTTGGTAGATAATGTGATCTGCTCTTCCAGATTTGGAACAAAGTCATCATAGTGCTTTAACTAAATACATATCATATTTTAATTTTAGGACTGCTGTCTCCACTTGATTTTGACTCTAGAAAACAGAAGTCCTCCACACTTGCTATCTCCTCTTCATTCATCTTTACAAAAGCTGTACCACATTCATCCGTAGTCATAACTTTGGTCTTTTTAATATTGATATAGAGGCTCACATTTTCACTTTCAAGGTGATCTTATTGATCTTCCATTTCCAAAAGGATTGCATCATCAACATATTTCAAATTATGTATAGTTCATTGTCCGGTCCTCATGTGAGTTCCTCTAAATTTAGCTTCCACATAATTATTTCTGCATACAGATTGAAAAAGAATGGAGAAAGAATGCAGTCTTGACAGAACCCTTTTCAATTTTCAACTATTCAGTGTATAGTATACTGATCTGTATAGAGCAATCGTATGAGCTGAATCAAATGTGTTTGTTCTCCCAATTACAGCAGGGCTTCCCATAATTTGTCATGCTCAACTCAGTCAGTCTTTTCTGTAGACAATAAAACCCAGAACACTGTTTTCTGGTGTTCACTTGCTTTCTCCATGATCCACTGCAGATTACCATTATGATAATGAGTGCCTCGATATCGAAGGAAGTCAGCTTGTACAACAGGCAACTGAGCTTGAAGGTTGGATGCAAGACATTCCTGTATGATCTTCAGAAGGCCTATAAAAGTAATTTTATTTATTTTTTCCTTTTCCTCCTTGTTTTAATTTCCTTTCATACAGTTTCAGGGACCCTTTGAATGAAGAGTTGGTCCTGTCTTTGAATAATGGCACCTCACAGAACCAACTCCGATAGTATTCTTGCTTCACATTGCCCACTTTTCACAGTGAGTGTGTTACATGTTTGTGGAACTGGTTCCTCTCACGCAAACCGAGTCCACTGCCTGGTCACCGCAGTACCGATTTCCAGTTCCGGCCATCATTTGCACTCATCCCTAGTGACCACTCGGAGTATGAGGGTATCAGATAAGAATAGAGATAGACTTACTTCCAAATACTCCATTTTTGCAGGGTTAAGATGAAGCTCAAACAGAATGATTGGTACATGTCTATACTTGTTGCTGGAGCTCTTCCCTAGTTGTAGCTGGAAGCATGATGTCATCAGTGAATAGCAGAGTCCATGGGACATCACACTGCAAATCATGAGTATAGTGCCCATGACAAGGATGAAAAGGAGCATTGACTGTGTAGATCCCTGATGGGATGCCAACATTCCTTCAGAAGTTACCAGAAGTGCCAACTGAACATCTCCCACGACTGGTGATATTTGAGTAGAGCAGTCTCTAGCAACATCCATGCGGCAAAAATTGCATCTTTAGTGTTGGAATCTTTGACAAATTTGCACTAGTTGATAGTGAGTGACAGTGTTGGAAGGCGTTGGTGAAGAACTCGTTCGAACATCTTCAGGGTGTGACACAAGAGGTGGACTAGTTGACAGTTTGAACACAAAGCCGGGTTCACTTTGCTTATAATAACTGATACTGTTACGCGTGATGTTCAGTCGGTAGAAATTTGACCTGACTCAACTATGGCTTTAAAGAAGCCTGTGCACTGGGCGAGTTGGTCGTGCGGTTAGGGGCGCGCAGCTGTAAGCTTGCATCTGGGAGATAGTGGGTTCGAATCCCACTGTCGGCAGCCCTGAAGGTGGTTTTTCCCATTTTCACACCTTAATTAAGGCCACGGCCGCTTCCTTCCAACTCCTAGACCTTTTCTATCCCATCTTCGCCATAAGACCTATCTGTGTCGGTGCAACGTAAAGCCACTAGCAAAAAAAAAAAAGCCTTTTAGCAAGGCATAGTAGTTTCCTGTAGTTCCATGAGCTTCCACAAATCAGCTGGCAGTCATTGGATTCTTTGTGGCATTTTCTAGTCTAATTTCTGGTTGTCATTCGAAGAATAGCACCTGCAGTTTTCTTGTCTACGTGGATAGGCTGGTGAGGAAACTCAATATTTGAGGTCTCTCTGAAATGCTGTGGTTACTGTTTCAGAATTTCACTTCTGTCTTGTAACCTGTGCGTATCATTGCCCTTCATCTACTTGGAGCCCTTGCCAGTCTCAAGATGACCTTCTCACCCTCCTTTGTGTCCAATTGCTTGTGAAGGCCGAGGTGGTGTTTGTTTTGCGCAGCTGCTGAAGTCCTCCTGGCTTCCCTCCAGATGTAGACCTACTTCCGCCAGTTCTCACCTATCTTTTATTCAGATCCCTCCTTGAAGGAAAGTTTTTATCAGCCGGCTTGTCACCACAGCATGACATCAGGCAGTTTAGAGTTACTCGCAGAAGAAAGAGAGACCGCTCCTAACATGTAGAACAGATGCTATTTCTAATGAGATTTCAGTAGCATTTCCCCTACTGAGGGCCCATTGCCCACCTATAAGGACTTATTTGCCCAAAACAGTTGGCTCTTGAAGGAAGATGGGTTACTTTCTGCTGCCCAACACCCGACATAGAGTTGCTATTTGTATGGTCTACTCTGTTACTGTAGCATAGTGAACCTGACCATACAATAACGAGAGCTGAAATACACCATGGCTTGAATCAAAGATGCCTTGTACAACTTCCTGGGAAATGCCTTCCAGACTCCTTGTATGTATGTATGTATGTATGTATGTAAGTATGTATGTATGTATGTACGTATGTATGTTCATTGATGCTGGCTACAGAAGGACTTTAACGGGGTAGTTGTCAACTGACCAGATCTCATACATGTTCATTAGGTGAACAGGCAGGCCACAGAAGAAGCCATATCTGTTTCAAAGAACACTTAACCACTTCTATCAATATAGGCTTAGGCATTGTCTTGCTGGAATGGAGTATCAGAAGTGCACTGAAGGAAGCATATGACTTCTGCCTCTACAGTTTCTCTGATGTAACAGTTGCTGGCAAAATTACCCTCAATATATAGCACCATTCTACCAGAGTGTAAGAAGCCTTGTCTGGAATAAGGAAGTGTAAAGAGATAATGTACAAAATGTATCATTGCACCCATATTGGCCTATGCAGCTGAGACCTGGACAATGGCAAGTAGGGAGGAGAGTATAATTCAAGTCAATGAAATGAAATACCAAAGAAGTACCATATGATAGGAGAGATAAGGAAAGTCAGATTGAGAAACGAAAAAGTGAGAATAGAGGTCAGGATGGAAAACCTAAATGAGAGAATTGGTAGGAGTTAACGAAGATGGTTTGGACATGTAAAGAGGATGGAGGAGGGAAGAATTCCAAAACAGATGATGGAGATGAAGTTTGAGGGAAAGAGAATGAGAGGGATACCTAGAACAAGGTGGATCTATTCGATAAAGAGGAGTGCAAGAAGAAGAAACCTGGACTGGGACAAAATGATGGAAGAGGAAAGGTGGTGAAGTGCCATAAATGTCTCGACCTAGCAGGAGTTGATATGGGGAAAGAAGGAAGATAATTATGTAACAGCTGAGATCATGAATGATACCCAAGGATGCCCCACACCATCGCACATGGCATTTGGCCAATATGATGCTGGATGATACCACTCACCACGATACTCACTGCTGCAAATATGGCCATTGTTGTCCAAGTTGAAGCAGAGTTTCCCCAAAAAGTAACATGTCAGTCTGCACAAAGAAATGTGTGCAACCAGACAATCTCACGCCTGTTTCAGTGTCCACTAACACTTGCAATGAACTGTATGATTCTCTCTGCCATGCTGACTAAATGTTTGTCATCTTATGGTGACATCACAGTTATCCAGCTTTCTTTGGTACACTGCTTCCACACCATGTGCCATTATGTGCAATATGGGCAGCAATGTTGCAGTACAAAACTCCCCCATCGTGCAGGCTGATAATTTGTCGCTGTTCAGACTCAGCTGTTTGTTTATACTGCAGCATTTTAGCATGATGAGGTTTAGTGACTTTTGGAGAAAGGTCTAGAATCTCTTTACTATAGTACACTAATTGCTTGGCTCTTCAATTATTGTCTTCAACAGCCCTTTAACATGATAGTCCAGAGGGCGCTGCTGGGCCCAGGAATGCAAAATCACACTGCAATATTTAATTGTTTGTCATGTCCTTCTTTACACTAATGTAAGTTTCATTGTATTTCAACTTTCTTTCATAGTTTGCAATTTTTATACGCACCAGTGTACACTGATGATCAATTAAATTAGAGATAGCTGCCATTTTGGAGAAATGGCGCTGTAATCAATCCAACAAATGTGATAGTACAGTGTGGCACATGACTTCAGTCTTCCTTCGGCTGTCTTTCATCATCTTATGGACATCTTCCATCTTCTATCTTCTCCTGGTCGTCTTCCAACTTCTTCTGACCATCTTTTATTTCCTTTATCATCCTCTTCTGGCTTTAAACTATCCTCTCCTGGCTTTCTTCCATCTTCTTATAGCTTTCTTCAAACTTCTCCATCATTTTCTGGCCTTCTTTCATCTCCTTTTGATTGTCTTCCATCTTCTCCTCTATCTTCTTTAGATTTCCTTCCATCTCCTCCTCCATGTTCTTTTGATTTTCTTCCATCTTCTCCTCCATCTTCTTTTGATTTTCTTCTATCTTCTTCATCACCACATTGAAGAGCGCATTTAACTGTGCCTCCATTTTCGTGTGGCCTCTGGTCTCAACTGGCATGCAATAATTAACACAAGATGATAAAATCAAGAGATTTATATGAGTGTGTGTTCACTATGCACCAACGTTCTGGAAAGTTCCCGAAGGTGGTCAAAATCTGCACTATCTGGTCCACTGATTCACACTGATTACAATGATGTATCACACATGGAGTCTATCCCACTTCTGATACCAATTTTTTACAAAATAAAACTCCATCTGTTTCATTTCTCTAATTCATTTTATTACGACCTAATAAATGCACACACACATATTTAAATACACACAATTCTAACCAGTTATGAATGATGATGATTATTGTTTAAAGGGGCCTAACATCTAGGTCATCGGCCCCTAATGATACGAAATGCATTGACGAGATAAAAGGCCAAAAACCTCCACTGACCAGAAATCAAAACATGAGGACGAAGAATGAATGGATGGATATGAATTTAAAACAGTCAGTGGAGCTGACCCAAAATGACTCAGTCTCAGAAACTGACGTAAAACACTAGTATTACTGACCAAGGGACTGCTTCTATAGCACAATACTGAATCGATGATGTTTGCAGTCTAAAGGGGTCCAGAAACCAGGTCATCGGCCCCTCATAATGGTACTTTATAGGTAGGAAAGTAGAACCATAGTATTTGTCATGGTGCGGTACTAATCATAAGTAGCGTAAACTAGCGGTATTCCACACATTATAGTACTACGCACAGGTAATGAAATTCGTACATGTAATACAGACCTATGATGTTTCGCACATTGCGGCGCCATTTACAGGCAACACAAACCTATGGCTTTCATCACATAAGTGTACTAACCACAGGCAAGTCAGAACCATGGTGTCGCTAATGTAGTGGTACTAATCATAGGTACTGTAAAAGCCTGACTGCACGGTGCACCTGCGTGCTACTGATCACAAACCTATATGGTACTTAACACAGTGGTACTACGCGCAAGTAAAAGCGACCCATGGTGTTCCCTGCGTGGTGGTACTAAGCACAATTAGTTTCATGGTTCTAATACAATCATCCCTTGGTCGCCCCTTTTAGTCGCCTCATACGACAGGCAGGAGATACCGTGGGTGTATTCTTCGTCTGCACCCCCCACCCACAGGGGGTTGTATGTTTGGTCCGCGAGAGGTATTTTATTTCCCTCAAGTCTGCCGGTAAGCCGGTTAGGACCGCCCTATCCGCCACCTGGGAGTATCACCTCTTCCCCTGCTACGCCAGCGTAGTAGGTTCATGGCCACACTTACTTATTACAAGTCTATCCACAAGTCCCTCTTCCTTATGGCACAGTAGGAGATCCAGCCCATTTGTCTACCCGAGGACGCTTAAGCCTTACTTTCACTTTCCCCAAGTCCAGTCAACTCATACAGCAACTGTGTGTAGACCACTGGATCTGAACACAGGACTACGGGCCACTTGACACAAGACGACTGTTCGTTGGTTCGGCTCTACAGGCAGTCCAGTAATTCACACTGTCACATACAGTGAACAACCAAACAGCTCAACAGTATTCAACAGCAGGACGATACAACAGTGAACATTAACACAGGTCCATTTACCTTCACATTCACGACACACCGGGCGAGTTGGCCATGCGGTTAGAGGTGCGCAGCTGTGAGCCGGGAGATAGTGGGTTCGAACCCCACTGTCAGCAGCCCTGAAGATGGTTTTCTATGGTTTCCCATTTTCACACCAGGCAAATGCTGGGTCTGTACCTTAGTTAGGGCCACGGCTGCTTCCTTCCCATTCCTAGGCCTTTCCTATCCCATCGTCGCCATAAAACCTATCTGTGTCGGTGCAACATAAAGCAAATAGCAGGAAAAAAAAAATCGTGACAGAGACTTCCCTTGCTGATTCACGCAGAAATACACAAACACACTTCTGTTCCGTCGTCTCCAGTCCACGCACTCACTGGCCTCTCCGACACCACAACAACAGCTCCTCGTTCAGACCTCGGTGGGACACTGGCGACAGCCAACACCTCTGTCGCCCTCAGCCCAGCCACCAAACCCCAACTCACTGAGTGTCACACTGACTCCACCACGGAGTCCAACAATGACTGACTGTTCGAGGCTAGCCTCCTTTTTTATAGCTTGGTGATTTGAGCCAGAAATTTTGCGATGTCACTAGAGGCAGAACATTCCCGCTGAGTCTCCAAGAAACTCACAGGTAAACTGGCCAACGAGAATAATACATGGAAAGGCCGGCCCCACCCTACAAGCCGGCTGGGAGATCCCAGGTCTTGTGAGTCACCAGCCTTAACACACGAGCGTTTTCTTGTCGTCGTTATCGACTGCAAAAATACGCATCTTTGTGGCTGGCTCGACCACTTCTGCAGTTCATTATGGCCACATTTTGTGGCCGAGCTAGTGACAAAATGTGGTCTGGTCAGCTTTACCGCTGGGACAGTCGGCAAGTGGAACTTCGGTCATTCTCATTTATAGTGGATTCTGAAGAAGAGGCTGTACTTCTTTTGCTCATGCGAAGATGCAGAAAATGAAGGAAAACGTAGACAATATGGTTACATCCAATAGTAGAAGTCCGGCAACAGTTGGGGCAGTTTCATGCTTTATATCACGAACTCTGCAATTATCCGGATAAGTTTTTCCAGTTCTTCAGAATGTCAAAAACGTCTTTCGATGAACTACTACAGGAAATAAGGCCAATTATTTCATGGACAGATACTGTGATGAAGAAGGCTATATCGTCAGAAGAAAGACTCACAATAACTTTAAGGTAAGCTTTTATTTACAAATTCTGTTACACTAAACTTATTAATCACGATAAACTTTTTATTTTCACTTTCTTATCACTCTAGGATAAGTCTGTAATTATTGAGTCCTGACTCTCTTGGCTCATCACAGGACTGGGATAAGGTGAAGTGTCTGATGCTGAACGCACTGAACAACTGGGTGATTGTGGCTCAATTGAGTGTGCGCTAAATGAGTCTGGGGCTGTGCAAATTGTGTCGAAGGACGGGCATACGTTGCCATGAATGAAGGCTGTATTTCAGGGACTTGAGGTGTTTGTGAATGAGTGGGGGAAAGATATAAACCACGGTAGTCTTGATTTATGAAATTCATTGCATTCGGGATGTTTTGTGCGCACACAGGAGAACTCAGTCTTTTGTATTTTTTTAATACTTGCAATATTTCGCACTTAGCGTCTGATTTAAGATCTTCTGAAATTTTCCTAAGATCACTTACTAATGATGAGCAGAAAAGTGTCTTTTCATCTTGAGTGCTTGTACTTTCGTTGTGTTTCCTTAACAAGCCTCTCCTGAAGTATTTGTAATACTTCATCTTCTTGATCTGCTTTTCTTTTGCTTGGCTTCTTAAATTTTGTTTGCGACATGTCTTCACATGTATCGTCTCCTACCACTGTCGACCTCACCTCAGCATCTTCACTATTCTGTAAAGTGGAAGTGGTTTCCCTCGGTTGATGAAGCGGTTCAAGAAAGGAGAGCTGATCGAAATACAAGTATTTCTTCTTCTTGGATGCAGCTTGTCCTGTCTGCACCTTCTTCACACTTTTAAGCTCCCGATTGTAAGAGTCTCTGAGGCTTTTCCACTTCCTTTGGAGGCCCGTAGCTGAGAACAATAAAAACAAGAACACGGTTATTACTTGTGCAATACTTGATGGGTTCCTACATGTTAGTTTGATTTCCATGTAAATATTACAATCTGCCACATTTCCCACAGGAGGAAGACGTGATTGGCATTAAGGCGGGACTCTACTTAGTTTTTCATTTCGTGTAATTACCATCCGATTAATATGAAATTTTAGGAGTGTCTTGTTATTATATTTAAGAATATTCCAAAACTGGACCCGACTGAATGGTTAGTTTTAAAATTATGGCAATTTTAGAGGAAGAGAAAATTGATTTTCAAAATATCCCAGGTGCAACAGTTTTATCTTTTTATTTCAAAACCTTTCTGTTATGGTTATGAATGTTTGATTAATAAACTGTAATATTATTTTAAACTCAGGTTAGTACTTCTATGATAAAAGGGCATTTCTTTACTGTATGTATAAATCCTACAAAAATGTTAAGTTTTCCATGATATGGCACATCATAATTCACAAAGTTACCAACCATCTTCAAAGTGAATACTACAAATGATAAATACTATAAAGCAGACCCTACATGGTCAGTAATATTGATCAGTAATACTGAGTCAATAATACTGACAGTACGCATCAATATTGTAGCGACCTTACATGATCATTATTACTGTCAATATTTTGGTCAGTACCAGTGCACTAGCTTACCATTGCGGCATTCTCACTTTACAAATAAAGTCAATAACCGTCACTACGGAATGAGATTTATAACATGCAATTGCGGTATTCTATCAAAATGGATCGTAAAAGACGGGCATTTTGTAGCTATCATATTAGTACTGCACGAAACGCAGTTTTAAATGTAAACGATGGGTTAAAGATTGGCTTAGGAAAAGAGAAAAGTATTCTCATATGAAGTGTTGAGGGAAACACAATATACCGAAGCAGAAGATTATCAGAACTATCTCCGAATGCGTGAGGGTACTTTTTCGAAATTACTACGAATGGTAGAGCCTTTTGTAATAAGGCAAAATACAAACATGCGGTGCTGTTTATCGGTGGCAGAGAGATTAGCGGTGACAGTGAGGTATCTTACAACTGGTATAAATTTTGAAGATTTAATGTTTTCTGCTATAATGTCACCAGTTTCCATCAGTACAGCAGTTGTGGAAACATGTAAAGTATTGTGTTAAGTACGTTTATTCTGACAGCGTTTCATATAGCTCGATAAACTTTTGCAATAGGCCTACTTGACGGTTCCACAAGCACCTCTACCTGGCCTTGGTGAGAAACGCATTTGTCGTCCACCGCTGCTCCGTTGATACTGACAGAAATAATGACAAGCGCACTCACACGGTCAGTATAACTGTCAGTATCCCCACCACTCTACAGTACTGACGCTCGCAGATCAGGAAATCCGGATCTGCTTCAGTACTGGCCTTCATTCCATCATTCCAGTCCACACACGATCAGTATTACTGTCAATATTTTTCGGTACTGACAGTATTACTGACCGTGTAGGGTCTGCTTAAGACTGCATATGTGTGAGATATTTCAGATCTCTCCAATCAAACCTGTTGATCACTGAAGTAATACATTTAAGAAAAAGCCATTTCTGTTAGCTGACACATTTCAAATGAAGGTCCCTGCTTCAGAATTTGTCAGCACCATACAAATACCTTTTACTGGACTTTTTTCTCTCCTTTACTGAAGAAATGAGGATCACTATGTACTCTGAAGTCCATCCTAACAACTTTTCAATTTTTGGACCACTTTTGGCTCCCTTTAAAGAATACTGGGACTAAATTTCAGGGGAAAAACTAAAAACATTGATTTTCACAATATTAATACACCTTTAATTCCCGTGCATCAATGGCCAGTGTTATTATCTGAAAAAGGGTGTCACCTGTGTTGTAGAATTATAAAATGTTTGAACAAGATGAAACTTAGTAAATTAATTAGAAAATTGCTTCTATCTCTGTTTCACGTCTTAAATCATTCAAAATGTTGTACGGGACACGAATCTTATGATATTGTTTTGAAAATATGCATAAATAATTTTCATTGCCCCAACTATTAACATAAGGATCAAGTTTCAGATTGCTTTATTAGTGTATCTGCAAAATGTTAGTGAAATTAAAAGGTTAACATTTTATTTTCAGATAAAAACTTGGATGTATGTATGTTGGGTATTCAGCCCGAAGGCTAGTTTGATCCTCTACAGCTCCACCAACAGCTGTCATAGATAGCCTAGGTGTCACTGAAGAGGTATACTAGGGAAGTGAGGTAGTTTCCCCGTTGCTTTCCTCACTGAGCCAGAAGAAGTTGCTATTGCATATCAGTCTGCCAAGCCCACTGAAATGCATGTACCAAACGACCCTATGAGCGATATTTTCACACCATTCATAACAGGGACTGGCTGCATAAGGAATGGCATTACTGACATCGCTCATACCTCGGTCACTCTCATATTGTCAAAGCCATGGATGTGACTGAGACGGGTCAATGAAAGTAACAAATTTATTCTAGCCCATACCAGAAGACATAGTGCACTGTAAAAAACTTGGATAGCATTAAAAATATCTCAAAAGTTATTGATGCACTACCAAATGGGATCTGCAGGTTTCTTCTAATAAGTAAAATGCACTAAAATTTTACCAGGAATGTACAGTACTTTGACTGATAAGACACTGCTGACCTGTACAATACTTCACGATTTACGTATGAAATAAGACTAAATCTGACATATCTGAAATAGAAATTAAGTCACAATACTCAAAAATTTCGTAGGGCTTATTATAATGATTTTTCACGTGAATAAAAATGTTCGACGTTATATCTCAATTTTACGTGAGTTTGAAATTCCAGTCCTCGTGTCCCTTATCACAGACTGCATAGGTTTCAGAATGATGATCTTAATGAAACGGCTGTGAGGAAATTAAAGCAAAATAAATTGTTGTTTCTATTATAATAATGATAATAATTAAATACATTATTATTACTATTAGCTTTATTATTCAAAATCTTTGATTTACTGTAATTCCAGGTACTTGGGGTTGCTCCTTTATGGACACAAATTTTGCCTTCAGATGTGGAGTTACAACAGCTACACAAAATGTGAAAGAAACCTGCCGAGCCATCTGGAATGAACTTCAGAACAGAATAATTCCTACTCCCAACAAAGAAACATGGTTTTGAAAAACGAGCCCATTTTCCTAATTGTCTTGGAGCTAATGGCGGCACGTTCGGGTAATAAAACCATCAGACAGTGGGGTCATTGTATTTCAATTATAAACTTTTCTTTTCCCTAACTATTTTAGCCGTATCCAATTCAAACTATAACTTTGTTTATGTTGACATGGGATCCTATGGGAGGTCCTCTGACTAGACAGTTTTTTCTAACAGTTCACTGCATCATAAAATGCAAAATAATGAACTTGATGTTCCAACCTCCAAACCACTTACAGAGAATGGAATAGCTTTACCATTTGTTTTCATCAGGGACGAGGGATTTGCCCTTTCAAATAATTTGTTACGTCGTATGCAAGGAAGAATCTATCCACTAAGAAGGTCTTTAACTATCGCTTGTCTAGTACTAGGAGAACAGTAGAATGGACTTTTGGGATTCTAGTCAATAAGTGGAGAGTGTTTCATAGGCCATTAAATGTATCAATTAGTTTTGCTGAGGATACTGTTAAGACATGCTGTGTGTTCATAATTTCGTTAGGCTTCGTGATGGGTACAATTACGACGACACCCTCACTTGTGAAGGATTCCTGGACTATTGGTGGAAGATCTGTGAACACTACATGAGAGGAATTTGCGAATTACTTTGTTTCTGCAGAAGGGCAAGTTGACTGGCAATGGAGAAGGATTTGAACATAATGCAGTTATCAGGAATGATTGGAATTAAGGTGGCATTGAGTTTATATGCCATGTATGTAAGAAGTTAACAACCATATTGTTACTAGCTTTAAGCCTGCTAAGCACATGTGGGAATATTTAAACATTTTGTAAATCAATATATGTAGATCTTACCTATTTCATTTTTCTCCTTCGTGCTTAAGTCCTGGAAGTTACTGTGGAACACTTCAGAGATCTTCTCCTATGCTCTGATCTTCTCAACTCGGTTGCTGTATATATCACTAGTTCGGCTTGAATCTCGGCAATGAACATATCTGTATCATACAACTCCACCACGAATACTGCCAGCGGGAACTTGCTGCCTGTGTGTAAAGGAATGCGCTGCAGTCGGTGGCCGGGATCGGCTACAGCTGGCGGCATGTGGTTCGCATGTGGTCGAGAAAATGCTTGTGTGTAAAGGGGAGGTATTCTTCCCATTGCATTGTATGGTAACGGCAAAGTGGCGACAGCCTGCCACACATGAACCACTTTTTGTGGTTGACAACGGCGATTAAAAAAAAAAACAAAAAAAAAAAAACACGCTCGTGTATAAGGCCTCTTTAAACAACAAGCAAAGCATTTGATAGGGTAGATCACAGGAGACTACTGGCAAAAATGAGTGCAATTGGACTAGACAAAAGAGTGACTGAATGGGCTGCTATATTTCTAGAAAATAGATCTCATACAATTAGAGTAGGTGAAGCTTTATCTGACCCTGTAATAATTAAGAGGGGAATTCCTCAAGGCAGTATTATTTGACCTTTATGTTTTCTTATATATATATAAATGATATGATTAAAGAAGTGGAATCAGAGATAAGGCTTCCTGCAGATGATGTTACTCTGTACAGAGTAATAAATAAGTTACAAGATTGTGAGCAACTGCAAAATGATCTTGATAATGTTGTGAGATGGACGGCAGGCAATATGATGATAAACGGGGTTCAAAGTCAGGTTGTGAGTTTCACAAATAGGAAAAGTCCTCTCAGTTTTAATTACTGCATTGATGGGGTGAAAGTTCCTTATGGGGATCACTGTAAGTACCTAGGTGTTAATATAAGGAAAGATCTTCATTAGGGTAATCACATAAATAGGATTGTACATGGTTATGAGGGTATTTAGGGGTTGTAGTGAGGATGTAAAGAGAGTGCATGTAAGTCTCTGGTAAGACCCCAAATAAAGTATGGTTTCAGAGTATGGGACCCTCACCAGGATTACTTGATTCAAGAACTGGAAAAAATCCAAAGAAAGGAAGTTTTATTTATTTTGGGTGATTTCCAACAAAAGGGTAGCATTACAAAAATGTTGCAAAGTTTGGGCTGTGAAGATTTGAGAGAAAGGAGACGAGCTGCTCGTCTAATTGGTATGTTCCAAGCTGTCAGTGGAGAGATGACGTGGAATGACATTAGTAGATGAATAAGTTTGAGTGGTGTCTTTAAAATTAGGAAAGATCACAATATGAAGATAAAGTTGGAATTCAAGAGGACAAATTGGTGCAAATATTTGTTTATAGGAAGGGAAGTTAGGGATTGGAATAACTCACCAAGGAAGATGATCAGTAAATTTCCAATTTCTTTAAAATCATTTAAGAAAAGGCTAGGAAAAGAACAGATAGGGAATCTGCCACCTATGTGAGTGCCCTAAATGCAGATCAGTAGTGACTGACTGATACACCATTGGTTTAATATCTCATGCTTGAAAAATTTTAACACGAATATTTACATAAGAATGGATAGGCACATTAAAGCGAAGTTGGGAGAAGATCAGTTTGGCTTCTGAGGAAATGTAGTAATGTAAAACAATTCTGACTTTACGTCTGATCTTAGAGGACTGAAATAAGGACAACATTCCCACGTATATGGCATTCGTAGATCTAGAAAAGGCATGTGATAATGTTGAACACTGATATAGGAATTGGAGGTTTTTGAAGACTTTCATCTGGAGCATGTCATTGTATGGAAATTTCTCTCAGAAAGAAAGAGAATGGAGGATTTTGAAATGAGTGGGACAGAAGAATACTGAAGATGAGATGGGTACATTGAATCATGAATGAGGAGATACTGAATTGAATTGGTGAGAGGAGAATGATTTGGCAAAATTTGATCAAAAGAAGAGATAGAAGGATAGGAAACATGTTAAAACACTCAGAACTTGCTCAATTGGTTTTTGAGGGAAGTGTAAGTGGTAAGAACGGAAGGGGTAGAAAAAAAAGAGGCTTGAATATAACAAACAGATTAGAATACATATAGGCTGTAGTAGTTATGTACGAATGAAAAGGTTAGCACAGGATAGAGCGGTATGGAAAACTACATAAAACCAGTCTATGGAATGATGAGTCAAACAACAAATCTGGTTTATGTTTGTGACTATAAATAATTTACTTCCTGGGGACATGGCTGTTCTGTCCAACAGCTATAAAATCTTGTGCATGCTTTGTGTATGTCCAGCAATATAAATGATCTATTTTTGAACTGACCTGTTAAGTGAGGCAGACTGGACTTTGTTCTTCAATTGACAAATGTACATATGTTGGCATGCTGACACAGGCACATGAATTTGAATATGATTTAACATAACATAACTTTAATAGCATTTTCATTCCTTTAATATTCAATAACTTTTGACTAAACAAAGAAAATACTTTCATAGTTTTCTTTTACATTTAAACTGATACATGGGTGTCCTCTAGGATTAGGAAAATATTAATCATAAAAATGTAATTTTTTTGCTAAGCAGTATTGGTCAACTGAAACTTAAGGAAGTAAAAAGAAGTAATTTAATTTTTAAACTGTTTATTTTTCATAAACTTCAATTAAAAATTGTGCCAGGCAAACATACCTGAATATCAAAATATAAATGACAACAAGTTTTCCAGTGAGCTAAATTGTTATAAACATTGAATACAAAATTTGTATAAAAAGAGGCTAAAACTGTGTTAGAATGGAGTTCATGAGACTGTCAACAAATGAAAATTTCTGTATAGGGTTGCATGCAAAAGGAAATGTCTAGTGTAAATGGTTAATGTAAGGGACACACTACTGCTGGAAAAAACAAAGAGTTCTTTCAGCAGTCTTGCATATGGTACACAATATTTTGTTAAATGAATATGGTTTGAGATGTTATAGAACATAAAAGTTACTTCAATACAGTACAGTTTTCTCTAAATCATACAGGAGTTTCAACCAGAGAAAATCAATTCTGATAATATGAATAAAAGAATTAGGTGAAGTTGCTTACTAGGACAGATATAGCAACTATTAATAGTTGTTACATAATCAGATAATTAATGCTGACACAACTCTCAGCCAAGTAATCAATGGCTTTCTGACATACTTCCTAGTACACAGTTATTAACTATTTTGAGACATATTCTGAGAGAGATAGGAACATGAAAATGAACATATAATAGGATGAAGACAGTGACAGATCAGTAGGTAAAGGAGGGAACAAACAAATGCAATTCAAGTCATATATAGAAAGCAGTGGTGGGAAGAGTACAAGAAAAACGTAATTGGACATGATTACAGTCACTTGAGAAATATTTTACTCAGTTACAATTACAAATTATTTTTACAAAAAGTAATCAGTAAAATTGTCTTGACTCTGTGGTGTAGTGGTTAGCGTGATTAGGTGCCACCCCTGGAGGCCTGGGTTTGATATCTGGCTCTGCCACGAAATTTGAAAAGTGGCACGAGGGTTGGAACGGGGTCCACTTAGCCTTGAGGGGTTCAACTGAGTAGAGGGGTGTTTGATTCCCTCCTCAGCCATCCTAGAAGTGGTTTTCCGTGGTTTCCCCACTCCTCCTTCAGGTAAATGCCTGGATGGTACCTAACTTGAGGCCACAGCCACTTCCTTCCTTCTTCCTTGTCTATCCCTTCCAATCTCCTCACCTCCCACACAAGGCCCCTGTTGAGCATAGCAGGTGAGGCCGCCTGGACAAGGTAATGGTCCTCCTCCCCAGTTGTATCCGCCAGACCCAAGGTCTCACGCTCCAGGACACTGCCCTTGAGGTGGTAAAGATGGGATCCCTCGTTGAGTCTGAGGGAAAAACCAACCCTGGAAGGTAATAGATTAAGAAAGAAAGAATCAGACTTTACTGAATGTTTTTTAAAATGCTATTTGTTCAGGGCGTCGACCCATGTGGATCTTTTGCCCCTACTGGCACCATATTTTATGAACCTGCATGTAATTGGAATGGCGGTAGTGTGGAATGTTGTGTGTGAGGAAAGGAAGATTAAGGACGTCACAAACACCCTGTCCCCAGGCCAATTACAATTAAAACCCCTGACCTGGCCAGGAACCGAACCCAGGACCACCGGGTGACAAGCGGACGCGTTGCCCCCTACACCACGCGGCCGGACTTACTGAATGTTAGTCTTAAGGAAATCACAGAATTTTTTCTTGCTACTGGAATAATACAAACGTATGCAAGGAAAAGGAATATATTACTTAATGTTTAGTTGTTTTTTTTAGCATAGAGGCATTAAGTGGCTATCATCACTAGGTGAGACTAAACATGATAACTTGAAATTTTCAAAATTATGTTTTCCCATAATTTTTAAATTAGTTAATGGCATTTAGGGTTTGAAATATTTTCCATTTACTTTACAATTAAATTAATTGGTTCTTAAAATTCTCATCATAATCCTGGATGTCTTAAGGGGGAAGTACATCTTTGCATTCACTGAAAAGACACCCTAAAGGGGCACTTGAGGAATACCTGTGTTTAATTTGAAGAGCATCGTTGGAATGTCTTTGAAAAGTACTGGAGAGGTAACAAAGTAGCTCATCCAGAAGTTACTGATTCTGCTGTAGAACTCAAAAAGTTATCTTCATTAGCATGTTTTTTTTTCTGTTTCACATTTTTGCTTCCATGCAATGTATATAAATAACTATGTAATGAACACAGCCCAGCCCAAATCGTGCTGCTTTCCTTTGAATTTTTTCCAGTTCTCACATCAAGTAGTCCTGTGAAGGTCCTATAGACTGGAACCATACTCTAATTGGGGTCTTATCAGACTTATACGCCCTCTCCTTTACATCCTTATTCATCATCATCACCAATGTCCCACTCCAGTCGCCTGGGTGTGGTTAATACGTCCTTATTACTAGAGACGAGAATTTGCCTATTTGCCTATTTTATTTCTGTGTTCAGAAACGTAGGCTTTTGATATATAAATCCATTTTACGGTCTTCTTAGCTAATTTCATTGTGCCTATAAATGCCTATTTCAGGGATTTGTGCCTATTTGGAGTATAATTGCCTATTTGATGCCTATTGAGTGTATTTTTTTAAAATCCGATTTTCTTCTTGTAGCTAGTGTGCTCGACAGAATTATCTTCTCTTTTCTCAATACCTGTTTATCCCACGAACAAAAATGGGAATTCTCAGAAGTCACCAGTAACAGTTCTAGGGAAATTTCCATCAGGAGAAACAAGGAACAATTTGACCTCGAAGACTTCAACCCCTCGAACCTTCTAAGACATATGCGAGAACTAGTCAACGTTGAAGTACTGTATGTTGCACAACCCATATGCCCTGTACCTCCCTTTCTATGCGAATTGTTGTACGCGTACGCTTTATGTTCTAAACGTGTTGTGATTTATTGTGAAGAAGAAGAAAAATAAGGTGTTTGCGGCAATGCCCAAAGAAAAATCGTCGAAGTCCTACTGGCTGGAGCCGTGGATCAGAGGGGATCCCAATTTCACTACGGATGGAAGGGTAGGCTGTAAGGAGGTAAGTTCGTTTGTTCCTTTTATCCTTTTTGTGAATGAGAATTACTACCGCATCTCATTCTAGCATTTATAGGCGTATTAATGTATGTATTGTGGCAAGTTATTTTGTTGCAATGCTGTACAGTATTAGTTGGGAACTTTCAAATGTAAATAATCATTAAATTACTGAACGAGGAGTTAGAACGCCGATGGTCTCTTGTCACAGAATGAATGAAAATTAAATCGGTATTTTGAACTGTGATTCATTTCCTGTGAAAGTAGAGATTTACAACTGAAATGCAATTTTTAAAACTCCCTTTAAAAAATCGTTAGTTCTATTACAAGCTAAGCCTTCGCGGAACACAGGTTGCAGATCCAATGTAGCCCGGCTAGGACGATGCCAAAGCGTGTTTTACAAGGTTGCCAAGATTATCTTCACAAGACTAGGCCAGCAAAAAGACCGTTGGACTGGATTATTGAGGTCGGGTTAGTAACCATGCTTGGGGGCAGGGAGGGAGAAGCAAAGAGAGTCTGAGGGGTGTGAGCTCCCAGGTTAGCGCTACGAAGTCGCCAACAAACCTCTAGCATCCCCCTAGGGTCTTGCTAAATTGTAACAAAAATGAGGTTATGGGCGCATGCCACGAAAATTTCAAATTACGCGGTTTTTAATTTTCAGCCGGGCTGAGTGGCTTAGACGGTTGAGGCACTGGCCTTTGACGCCAATTTGGCAGGTTCGATCCTGGCACAGTCCGGTGGTATTTGAAGATGCTCAAATACGTCAGCTTCGTGTCAGTAGATTTACTGGCACGTAAAAACCTCCTGCGCGACTAAATTCTGGCACCTCGGCGTCTCCGAAAACCGTAAAAGTAGTTAGTGGGACGTAAAGCAAGTAACATTATTTATTTAATTTTCAACGAGGGTGGCGGCCTCGTGGGCAACAGCAGGCAACAGAAAATAGTCTTCATGGCAGTTGACCTGGCTGACCAAAGCCGCGAATAGCAACAAATAAAATGTTCACAAATCTGAGATTTACAGTGCCTCCGTTTTCATTCTTCTATATAAGTAAGAATAATGCTTGGGGCAGCTTGGTGGGTCCTTGGCAAGCATAAAGGACGGATCTCTCCTCTACGCTACTTCGGTATCGTTTCACGTCTTTTTTATTATATTATTCACCCGGTGAACTCGACACGATACTGCCAAATTATAACTGAAAATCCTTGAAGAAATATTTCCATGTAAATTACGAATTCCCTTGTTCCTACTTTAAAGTTTTGTTTGTACTTCTAGAAACATCATCTCTAATATTTTTTTTATGAAACAAATGCATGATATATACTAAGTATTATTGCCAATTAGCCCAACTGTAGAAATTTAAGATATAGGGACCATGTAATTTATGTCAATTTTATTACTTTTCAGATCAAATGTGAGAAAAATAACACATAGATCAACTTAGAAATACTGCGATGCATCTGATACGAGTACAGAAATCTGTATCAACGCAGCCTTTCTACCAGTCCACTTTGGGCAGCGACCAACAACCATTTTCTTCAGACCTATGCACTGCAATGTTGGGAGCTAGTATGCCCCTGCATAAACCGGAGCATCTTCAAATTTCAACAAGCTGACGGGAGCAATCACCAAGTTGGAGAAGAGTGGCATGCCCCTGGTGAAGTCAGGAGTCAGGGGAAGTTCTGACCGAACCTCTGGGAAGGCAGCCACTGTCAGCGAAATAAAACCAGATGAAGTGACTTCACTGAAGTTTTGTCCAATCACTTCATGTGATGTTGAGAGATCTTTCTCTCAGTACAAAAACATTATGCACGACAGGAAAACAAGATTGTTACAGGAAAACATTGAAACGTTGTTTGTGAATTCCTTTTGTAGTAATTGAGTGTGTTATTAAATTATAAGTAATATTTTCATGCCTATTTTACACGTTAGTGCCTATTTAAATGCCTATTTTGGCTAATTTAAGAGCCTATATGCCTGCCTATTTTAACTGTTTTTAGTGCCTATAATTCTCGTCTCTACTTATTATAAACCCCAAATATTTTCATAACTACGTGAAGAGATCTGTAACCTTTCTCAACAACCTCGTCAATATGATTGCACCAATGAAGAAGAAAATGAAATGGCGTGTGGGTTTTAGTGTTGGGATGTGTTCAAAGACTTCGGCTCGCCAGGTGCAGGTCTTCTGATTTGACTCCCGTAGGCGACCTGCACGTCGTGATGAGGATGAAATGTTGAAGATGACACATACACCCAGTCCCCGTGCCAGGGGAATTAACCAATTATGGTTAAAATTCCTGACCCTGCCGGGAATCATACATTGGACCCCTGTGACCAAAGGCCAGCAGTACATGTAACAAGCTTTAACTGATTCGTTTGAGATAAAAACCCATATTGATTATAAAATCAAAGGCCAGCACGCTAACCATTTAGCTATGGAGCCAGACACCAATGAAGATCATTACTTAAGATATTAACACCTAGGGACTTGGTGATCTCCATGAGGTACTATCATCCTATCAACATAATTAAAACTGAGAGGACTTTTCCTCTTGGTGAAACTTACAACTTGGCCTTTCATCCCATTGTTGTGAGTTGGACAGCAGACATTGTTTAAGTCCCCCTGCAGTCGCTCACCATCCTGCAACTCATTACTATTCTATAGGGTATAACATCATTTGCATATAGCCTTATCTGTGATTCCAGGTCATTTTTAATTGTCCTTTTGTTTTCTTTCTATTTCTCTCTCTTCTCATACTGATCTGTCATAGCATTTTTCCTGTTACTTGTTCCTTTCATTTTTCTTATCTTTCTATATATGACAGTGATAGGTCAGTGTTAGAAGGGGGAGCAATAGAAAGAGGCAAGGACAAACATAAAAACACTGAAGACTATTTCTCCTCTCATCAACCCCAGTTCTTCTCAGCAGTTGACAAGCTTATTTCTGCTTCCTATCTTCATTAGAAGGGAGGGGTTAACACTCTTTGAGGGGCCATCTTGACAGACCTGAGTCTTGGTGTAAGAAAAGAAGAAAGAAATACATAAAAAAAGAAGGTTTATATGATGAAAATGGGTGATAAATGACTAGTAACACAGGATAATCACATAAAGAGAAAATGATCCCACTAGCTCAACAAACAAATGCCAGAATAAATGAATTTGTCAGTATCCATATGAAATTAGTATAGAACTGGAATTGAAAATGTGTAGATCTTCCCCATCTTTTTGTGTTTTCATGTTTGTCTTTCTCTCCCCTATGTACTGTATTGCTCTCTCTTCCTGCACTGACCTGTTCCTTTTCACATCCATCTCTCTATCAGGGTCATCAGATTCCTGAAATCAACATACGGGACAGATGTGCGGTCCAGGAAATCAACGGGCTCGCATTCTACAAGTTATAAACTTTGTTTCAAAAAGATACGCTTATAATTATGTTGACATCATAGAGCAGTTTATTAATGCATTCGTTAACATTTATACACACTGAAACTTAACAGTACCTATCAAGGTGGTTGCGCATTTTAGGTCATGTAGCTATGAGCTTGTATTCGGGAGACAATGGATTTGAACCCCACTGTCGGCAGCCCTAAAGATCATTTTCTGTGGTGTCCCATTTTACACCAGGCAAATACTGAGGCTGTAGCCTGCCTGAAGGCCACGGTCAATTCCAATCCTAGCCCTTTTCTATCCCATCGTCACCACAAGACCTGCCTCTGTTGGTGCGATGTACAACGAATAGGAAAAAACTTAGTTTATTTACTTATTCATACCAGTTCTTTCAATTTCAAGATATTTTCATTTCTCTGAAGTTCTGTTAACAGTTTTTTTGTCATTCTTAGCAATTTCATAAAAATCTCTGCATGACATTGAAGAAAAATTTGCAGAAATGAACAGCTCAGACCTAACCAAGCCAACAGAACATAATATTTCTCACAGCTGATAATTCCAGGATGGACAACCCAAGAACTGCAAACAATGAAATAAAAAACAATTTCAAAAATCTATGAACTCGCACCAGATAAAGAAACCAAAGAGTGAAAAAATCTATCCCTTTGAAAGAAAGAAGTGAAGCTGTCGGTACTTATCATAAGTAAAAACACTGGCGTATTTATCTTGAGGTTCAAAATACGGGACAATTAACACGAATACGGTACAGTCCCTTAAACTCTGGGATGTCTGGCAACCCTGCTCTGGCAGGACCTAGTGTTTACAGTGCACTATGTCTTCTGGTATGGGCTAGAGTAATTTTGTTACTTTCATTGATCTGTCTCTGTCTTATACTTGGCTTTGACAATATGAAAGTGACTGAGGTATGAGCGATGCCATTCCTTCTGCAGCCAGTCCCTGCTATGAATGTTGTGAAAATGTTGCTCATAGGGTCGGTTGGTGCATGCATTTCAGTGGGCTTGGCAGACTGATATGTAATAGCAACTTCTGGCTTGGTGAGGAAAGCAACGGGAAACTACCTCACTCCTCATTTCCCTAGTATGCCTCTTCAGTGATGCCTAGGCCATCTATGGCAGCTGATGGCGGAGCTGTTGAGGATCCAACCAGCCTTAGGGCTGAAGACTGAACATACACACACACACACACACACACACACACACGTCTTGATTTGACACTTGTTCGTTCTTTTCCATTACTTACAGTTATTAATTATTCTTATGAACAACTCCTTAGTGTTCCAACAAACAAACAAAAAAAAGTAATCAAATATTTTGGACCGAGCTTGATAGCTGCAATCGCTTAAGTGCAGCCAGTATCCAGTAGATAGTGGGTTCGAACCCCACTGTCGGCAG